>NC_090894.1:29174937-29177437 GCF_036669925.1 Montipora capricornis
GACTCGTCTTCAAGAGAGTTATCAGTGGAAGTGTTTCAGTTAGGAGCATGTGAATGGAAAAGTAAGTCCACTATACCCACTAACTTTGAAAATGAAAATCCTGAGGATCAAAAGAAAAAGATTCATCATAAGGCATGTCTTGCAGCAATCCACAAGAGCCTATTAGAAAAGCTGTGTAAGCTTTGACATTTTGACATTTCTCTTATCACTGCCTTGTGGTGGCATTACTACAAATAGTGCCACCTTGAGACATTTTCTCTTTAATTCAGTGTTATGACTGCCTTGTGGTGGCATTCCTTCCAAGTGCCATGTGGACAATTATTTTCTGATAATTAATAAGGGTTTGGCCTTCGTCCACTTTTAATACAAACCACCTTTGAAGGGGGCTTACTACAGTTTCCCGAAGAAATGATCAAGATTTTGAAATGTGTGCAATCAAAGTAACAGGATATCTCTTCTGAAGTGTTAGTCACTGCAATTGATGTAAAATGTAATTTTACCTAACAAGTAAAAGACAAATCAAACAAATCAGGAGAAAATGCTAAATATATTGGCCAAGGTCTTGGAGGGGGAACTGGAAACTAGACATTTCAAAGGCCTTTTTCTCAAAAACTGGCCGTATGTCCCCACCTTAAATTTCCAGGATTTCCTTAGCGAAAAAAACTAATCATAGTTAGACAGTCAAATGGCAAAAAATGTCGATTTTCATCTATTTTGATAATAACTGAACAATTAATTGTCTGACTGATTTTTTTTTTTTGATGTTGACAGTTTCATCTCTATATTGCTTACCGGTACTAACTGAAATTCTTAATAACCCTGGCCATGTCTTGGTTTTTATGCAATTACTTTGAATGTCTTTTACAACCTATAGGTGGTACAATGTATAACTATTTTTGATATTTCAATCTGATAACGTTATGATTACATGTCACCCATTTAAGGGGCTTAAAAACCTGTTAGTCTTGCCTATTTTCCATTTTGCCACCCCTCTGCTGATTTGGTAAGTTCCTAAAAATTAATGTTGACAGTTTTATACTATTTGTTGGCATTTTGTTGTGTCAAACAATAATTTATTATGCTGACAAGAATTGGATGCACATGCTATCCTTTTGCCATCCAATTACAGATGAAAATGTCAAAACCAATTAAAATGAGTTATTTTTAGATGCAAGGGAGATAGTAACTTTTCAGTTGTTCTTCTTAAACGACAAATGTAATTTGTGATCATTTTAACTTAGCATAAGTTGCTATTTTGCCGTCTCATATCAGAGGCCTGGTGAGCCTTGTTAGGTTTGCAGTCTTTTTTTGGGATCTCCATGTAGGTTTGTAGTTTGCGGGGTTGGTAGGCTAAGTCATTCCACGGTCAGGCTTCACCGCATACGACTGCACCAGTCTAGTTTCGTTTATTGTTATATATCGGGCTGAAAAAAAGTGTTGTATACCTTTGTTAGGCTGTACATGATAGCATTCTTTTTCATTGTAAATAGTGTTTTTCAATAAGAATACCTAGAACCCCTATGGTCGCACCACTGCTGGTTTTTAGGGGTTTTCGTGTCCGTCTCTGATGCATTGCTCTTCTCTTTATATACATTAATTTTGATGTGTAACTGTTTTGTATCCATTTTAATGCAAAATAAATGGCACGGTGGCTTGGCTGGCCAACGTACCCAAATATTATTGTTGTGGAGTAGTGGAGGCAAAATGGAAGGTGTTTTTGTGATTACTGCGCATGCGCGTAGTCACTACTGCCATCGTGTTACTTTTACCGAAGAATATGTAGGTAACAATAGAATACACTTCGGAGGCAATCCGCCTACAGAGAGTACCAAAGTCCGGACTCTGTAAGCAGCACGATGATTTGCCGATAGTTGGCGAGGACGAAACGACATGCTTAATTGGGTGCCTCTTGTTTGCCGATGATGATCTGTGAAGAATAAAGTTCTGTGACTTGAGGTGAGTTTTTTAATTGTTACAACAGTTACTTCTCGCAGCTTTCATGTTTTGTTTCTAACCGACCAAGTGAGCCCATTTACGCGTTTAATGAAGCCGTAGGAGGAACGCAAAGCCAGACATCAGTTGGAATTTTTAGCCCGTTGAAGAGATAAACAAAGCTTTGAGGTTCAAGTACCACGTGATTGTCAAGCTACAGATGGTTTCACGGTGACATCATCAAGTTCTTCTGAATTTTTAACTATAGGAGGTTGAAGATGACCTAGAAATAAATCTTTTTTTTAAGTTTCCAGTTCCGTGACGCCTTTCGTTTCGAATGTACAGCATTTTGAATTTTAAAGTGTCAACTTACGTGACGCCATGGTACCAAGCTATTTGATTGAAAAAATGTCTATCCCCATGAATCTTATACACATGTATTTATCCTGATTTATCTCATGAGCGAAATGTACGCCCTTTCATGGCAAAGTGAAGTCCAGATGTTGGAGCACTTTGATCCATCAACACAAAATTCGGTTGTAAAGGTGGGTGAAACGCTTCGACAAAT
>NC_090894.1:29179937-29182437 GCF_036669925.1 Montipora capricornis
TGTTTCGAAAAGTCAACGAAAGAGAAATAACAATGATGTACATAAACGATACAAGGAGTGGCGCAGCGGGGCCCGGCTAGTGGCGGATCTAGGGGAGGGGCCCGGGGGGCCAGCCCCCCACCCCCTTAATTTGGCAAAAAGTACATATTCTGTTAAAAATTGAGGCTAAAATTTTTTTGGGGTTCACACACTCAAAAAAACCGGCCCCCTCACATTTCGGATGACCTCACCTGGGCTGCCCATTGTTATGCAATAATCAAGAAAGGCAACAGACGACTCTACGCCTTAAGAGTCCTGAAGAAATGTGGCCTATCAATGCAAGATCTTACTGCTGTTTATTGTCACTTATTATTCCACTATTACGCCATTTTACCATATTTGGTCAAGAGAACGCGCAAAATATGAGACGGTAATACACTGTAGTGTCCCGGTTTGACCAGTTTAGAACAGAGCAAATACGGACGGAACGGGAGTTTTTCAATGAAAGAAATTGTTTTCGGCTCGATGCAAAGCCTGAGAATTTGGCTTGTCATCGCTTGTCACTCGTCATTTTGTTTATTTAATCAAATAAAGATCTTTGGCTGACTTTTTGTGCTGTTTACATCGTTCGCACGCTCCCTGAAGGACAGATGATGCATTTTTTTCAAAACACTCTTACCAAATAAAATTGAAGCAAAATAACACCTTTTTGTACTGGAATAATAAATCTCTTATTCAATGGTTTAACATATAATACTCGCGGACATTTTGCTCATTGCTCCTGCGGGGCTCGGAAAAATACTACACAACTCGCAAAATATCCGCGCTTATTATTTAACAATTATATTCGCCGAAGGCGAAGTGATTATCGGTGAATATTCACCGAGACGAAGTCGAGGTGAATATTCACCGATAATCACTGAGCCTGAGGCGAATAATTGTTTTAGTATAAATACACAGGTGATTATTTCAAAAGAGAGAAAAAAAAAACATTTCAACGCGAAAATCATCTTCACTTACAGTGGCAAAACGACTACTGGCAGCCATTTTGTCCGTCGAGGTGATTATCGGCTGATAATCCGAGATAGCGAGCCAATGAGAGCGCGCGATTTTGTATGATCACCTGTGTATTTATACTAAATGTTATTAAACCATCGAATAAGATGTACTCATCCGATCCAACCTCGAGTACGCCTGTGTGGTATTCGCTAACCTTCCCCAATATTTGTCTTATACTCTGGATAACACCCAGAAACGTGCGCTGGAAATCATTGTACCAAGCACATCTTATGAACAAACCCTATCCATATCGGGCTTGACCTCTCTACGGGATCAAAGAGACGCAGTCGGCTTCTATTGATACCAGTTTCGTAACTGAAGGAACTACCGACGTTAAATAAATTGACTTTGACTTTACTTTACTTTTGCCGCTTGTAAGAGATTTGTTTCTAAAATTGCGCCTCGCAACCCCCTTTTCCCCTGTTATCAAGTAGAGTAGAGATAAGGGATACTAAGTTTAATCTCAAAAGGAATACCACCAGAGTAGTTAAGACATGTAGTACAGGGCCCGGTTGTTCGAAAGCCGATTACCGTAATCCAGGATTAGAGTGAACTTTTGTTTCATGTTTTCAACTTTTTGGCGAAAGTTTCTTTTGCTTATTTTCGTTTTTCAAGATTGACTTCTTCTAATGTAAACTTTTAACGAATATCAGCGTTGAACAGCATTTAGGATTAGAGAAATAAACTCCTTGGTTAATTTTTAATCTGAGATTAGCGTTAATCGGCTTTTGAACAACCGGGCCCAGAACATTATTATTATTGTAATATATAATATATCTTCAATTTGTACTAATTAATGTATTACATGCTGACCCTGCCTGTAATTTAGTCTTTAAACTGCAAGAGGCAGAAATAAAGGAATTGATTTGATTGACTGAACTAAAACCGAGACAAACAAACAAAGCACAAGACCTGAACCTGACGACATCAGACAAGAGAAAAAGAACTCCGTAAATATGACATTGACGAACACTTCACTGAGACTGTGAGAAAGAAGAGGGGCATTACAAAACACTTGTGCGTCTCGTTAGACAACTTTATGTCGAAAGACCAGTAAACGATCCAGCCACAATTGTTTGCTAAAATAGAGAAACATGTTAATAATCTAATAATAGTCTAAACTTGTTATGATTTACATTACAAAGCGTATTGTTTTCATTTTAAAAGGAAAAATTCAGCCAAAATAATCATTGTTTTACGTCGCTAAGCAATAGCTGGAGGTGTCAGCTTCAAGAAAAAAATAGAGGAAGTGTTTGAATTCACTAAGGGATGAATTAACATTCGGCGGAACTAAACGTAAGTGGAAGTGACAAAAAATGCAAATGTCAGTTTCCTCTAATATGAAACGCACATGTGCCCCAAGGCATTCGTATAGTATTTTGTTTCTAGCATATGTAAGGGGTTTGACAGTTGTAATGTATTCATCTTAGCTCTCGAATTTTCAGTTTTTCTCTAAGGCTCC
>NC_090894.1:29189937-29192437 GCF_036669925.1 Montipora capricornis
GCACCTTTGAAACGGAGGCAAATCTGTACGCCAGCCGACGTCAAGCAAATAATTTTTATCTGTGTATTGTTCTATTTTGAGTTGGAAGGTATAACAAAACACTTAATGACTGGCCCTCGGGAAACAGTGAGTTTTGTTTCCCCTCGACCTCAATGTTTCCCTCGGCTTCGCCTCGGGGAACATTGAGGGTCTCGGGGAAACAAAACTCACTGTTTCCCTTGGGGCCAGTCATTAAGTGCTTATTGATTACACCTTCGGTCGGGAGGTCATGTTTGATCCCATGAAATGTCCTGAGCGCTTTGAAGGTGTCACCTTCCGTATTTTCCTCGCTAAAACCAGTGATAACTTTTTGTTTTATTTCTTAACCAACGCACTATCTTGTCGCAAAGTTCAGCGAGTATCAACATCGAAGAATACGTAGAAGCAGTTGCATTCGAAATCGAAGATTTTATTTTTTAAACACTTCCGCATCGATTTCTAATATGGCGAATATGGCGGACCTTTCACAGCCAATGCTATCAGATCCATCAAAACACTGTCAGGAACTTATCTATCGTCTGGATGCCCTGAGAAAAAAAGATAGTTTCTCCGATATAACAGTATCAGTAAAAGACAAAGTATTTAAAGCTCACAGACTTGTGTTAGCAGCAGCAAGCCCGTTTTTTCTTTCACTTCTGGTCAGTGACATGAGAGAGGGAAAGGAACAGTTCATCAGGATAGAACTTGAAGAAGCAACGGGGTCAGTCATGGAAGAAGTTCTTAAATACATTTACACAGGTAATGTTGCAATCACCAAGGAGATCGCCCACGACTTAGTCGCAGTAGCAGACTATCTTCTTTTACCAGGTTTGAAAACTTTGGCTTGTGATGTTTTGGAGGAAAACATTACAATTGAAAACTGCATTGTCAATTATTACTTTGCCGACAAATATCAGTGTCAGAAATTAATGGGGGAGTCCCGTGGGTTTATGAACTCAAATTTCAGTTCAGTCATGGAAACAGACGACTTCCTGAAGCTCGATATTGCGCAAGTCATGAAATGGGTTTCTAGTGATGATGTCACTGTCACCTCCGAGGAAGAAATTTTTAAGGGAATAGTTAAGTGGGTAACTCACAAGAAGAGCGAACGAGAAAGCAACTTTGCTGAATTGTTTAGTCAAGTCCGTCTGAAATCCATGTCTCATGACTTTCTCTTCAACGAACTGATCAATGAAGAGCTGGTAGCAACAAGCAAGGAGACTTCAAATTTTGTGTTGAGATCCATGAAGTGCATTTTTGATCCCTTCTGTGAAGATGCTACCAAGCCACCTAGGAAGTGCTTGGAGAGGTACACAGATGTGATTTTTGTTTGTGGTGGCAAGACAGCCTTATGCTATGTACCCCAGAAAGACATTTGGTATCAGTTTCCAGACATGTTGGTTGAACATCAAGGTCATGCTGTTGTTCAATACAGGGATAAAGTCTGCATTTTCGGGGGACAGCGTATTGGAAAATCGCGAGTAATAGAATACTTCCTTTCTTCCACTAATTGCTGGGTGGCAGTTGAAGGAAGACATGAAAGTGACGGTTGTTCTTGTTTATCAGTTCTAGGTGGTTGCATCTATGCATTATTTGGTTGCACCATTTTCCTCTATAAGCTTGATGAGAGTTTATGTGAGGCTTTGGCTGATCCGCCAACTATTGGCTATGGAGCTTGTTTAGTCAGTGATAATAGACATCTTTACTTAGTGGGAGGAAGTGTTGCTATTTTTCAGGGATCTCAAACAGTGGAAAGGTTTGATCCTATTTTAGCCACATGGGAGGAGGTTGCATCTATGAATGAGGCAAGATCTTATGCTTTTGGAGCAGCCATGAATGGCAAGATCTATATAGCAGGTGGCATAAACAAGAGTGGGGGACATCGTACAATATTGAAGTCTTGTGAGGTATATGACCCATCAACTAATGAATGGCAAGTCATGAGTAACCTCAAGGTGTGTCGTCAATCTGCAAACATGGTATGCATTCAGGAAGCCCTTTATGTGGCTGGTGGCTTCAAAGACATAGCACAGTCTTCAAGAGAGTTATCAGTGGAAGTGTTTCAGTTAGGAGCATGTGAATGGAAAAGTAAGTCCACTATACCCACCGACTTTGACAATCAAAATCCTGGGGATCGAGAGAAAAAGATTGATCATAAGGCATGTCTTGCAGTGATCCACAAGAGTCTATTAGAAAAGCTGTGTAAGCTTTGACATTTTGACATTTCTCTTATGACTGCCTTGTGGTGGCATTACTGCAAATAGTACCACCTTGAGACATTTTCTCTTTAATTCAGTGTTATGACTGAATTATGGTGGCATTCCTTCCAAGTGCCATGTGGACAATTATTTTCTGACAATTAATAATGGCTTGGCCTTCATCCACTTTTAATGCAAGTAACCTCCTTTTAAGGCAGCTTGCTACAGTTTTCCAAAGAAAACGATCAAGATTTTGAAATGTGTGAAATCAAAGCAACAGGATA
>NC_090894.1:29194937-29197437 GCF_036669925.1 Montipora capricornis
TGAGAGGTCCGCACATTTTAATGTATACGTGTCAGCCAGTGTAATGGGACATTATAATGGCATTGTAATGGCATTGCAATGGTGCCTGTTGAATTTTCAACACCACTTTTCTCTTGCATCCTTTCACCGAATAAAAGTTCGCGAACTTCCGACTAATCCACGGGTCTAGAAATAACTTTAGTGAAATTCACATATCCCAAGGGCCAGAGTTGGCGTTTCCGTCTCTGTCCCATTATGGCTCTTGGAAAAAATTATCTTTTCCTTTCTGGAAGTACGGTCACTTTTCACAGGTCACTCGTTAAAAAAAACCTTTACTAATGCAAAACTTAGTTCCTTATTAGGCACAAAAACGTTGTTTAGGCCTATGGTTAGCCAAATTTGAAGGTTTTGGGTTGCTTTGGCAAAGGTAAAACAATGACCTGTAACGAGTGACCTGTGGAATGTGACCTGTGTTTTAAACTTGCCGTTGACAGAACTTATGGCCGCGCGTGGTTTCAAATCGTTTTGTGAGGCGAATTTTTTAAGGTAACCGAAGAAAAGGGGATGTTTTCATGTGTGAAGATCTCAAGTTTACGCGAAAGCTCACCTGGTATTTTATTGGTGTTCCTGTCTAATGCAATCTATATTGTGCTGCAAAAAGAGACTGGCGCGAGGAGAGAATACAAGCGGCGATTTTTTGAACGACACTTCAACATGCAAGTCGGCATAATACACCTTGCATTAATTTGTCTTTCTTTAGTTTATGGCGGCCTTATAAAACATAGCGGATATTCTTATTTTCAACATCTGGTAAATCAACCGATCAGGCTATAGCTTTTGTTCTCTTCCTTGCGCTAGAAGCATTGGACCGTGGTAATTGTTCTGTAAGACTTTGCTGACTTTCGCAAAGCCTTCGATTTGATTGACCATAATATTGTCCTCAATAAATAATAAGGTAATCAACATGCAAGTCGGCATGATACACCTCGCATTAATTTGTCTTCCTTTAATTTATGGCAGCCTTATAAAACATGGCGAATATTCTTATTTTCAAGTAATGTTTAAAAAACGAGCAGGAGTGTTTTATCGGGTTTAAAACCACGAGGCGCAGCCGAGTTGTTTAAGACCCGATAAAATACGTGCTGCGAGTTTTTTGAACGGCTTCAAAAACATTCCACAAAGAGCGTGTCCCTCTGGACTCAAAACAATGGTTCAAATAGGCCTTTTCCGAGTTCATGTCTGCCTCCTCTTCAAAGCGAGTCTAAGTGCGAAGTTTTTGTGATGGTAATTAGTTCTACTTTACATATGAATGAAAACAAATTTTCATAACAAAAACTTCGCACTTAGACTCGCTTTGAAGAGGAGGCAGACATGAACTCGGAAATGGCCTATTGTGAGAGGTGAATATTAGCATACAAGAAAAACAAGCTACGCCTTATTAGTATTCTTTATATAAAGAATACTAACGACGAGTGTTTTATCGGATATAAAGCTCATGCACGTGACGTTTTATCGATGTTTTGATAGGCTGTAAGGCTCATGAATTATTAATGAGTTTTTGAACATCTTGTAAATCAACCGATCTATAGCTTTTATTCTCTTACTTACGCTAGAAGCATTGGGCCGTGGTAATTGTTCTGTAAGATTGTTCTTTACTGACTTTCGCAAAGGCTTCGATTTGATTGACCATAATATTCTTCTCAATAAGCTACTTAATAAGATAATTAATAAGGTAATTAATAAGCTAATTAATAAGATGGATGGCCGCTTTCTTGCAAGGCAGGACCCAGTTCACTCGTATCGAGGACCGCATCTCAACTAGGAAGTATCTGAGCGGTGGGATTCCTCAGGAAACAAAATTGGGTCCACTATTATTTGCTGTCATGGTAAACGACCTGTAGTTTCATCATGGGCTCCTAGAGCCAAATTCGTCGATGGCCTGACTGTCCTTGAGGTTGCCCCCTAGGAATTCCCCTTCTTTGTTAAATTGTATTGTCAATAGAGTCATATGCGGTTACTAATAACATGCGCCTTAACCCGGTTAACTGTAAAGAGCTTTCTTTTGACTTCCTTAGATACAGCAGTTGGAATTGCAAACCTACCGTGGTGGGCGGTGCCTTTATCGGGCGTGTGTTGTGTTTCAAGTAGCTTGGGGTTCAAATTTCGGATGACCTCACCTGGGCTGCCCATTGTGATGCGATAATCAAGAAAGGCAACAGACGAGTCTACGCCTTAAGAGTCGTGAAGAAATGTGGCCTATTAATGCATGATCTTAGTGCTGTTTATTGTTCACTTATCCGATCCGTCCTCGAGTACGCCTGTGTGGTATTCGCTAACCTTCCCCAATATTTATCTAATGCTCTGGAAAGCATCTAGAAACGTGCGCTGGAACTCATAGCACCGAGCACATCTTATGAACAAACCCTATCTATATCGGGCTTGACCTCTCTCTACGTGATCAAAGAGACGCAGTCAGCTTCCATTGATACCAGTTTCGTAACTGAAGGAACTACCGACGTTA
>NC_090894.1:29207437-29217437 GCF_036669925.1 Montipora capricornis
GCCTCGCAGTGGAGAAACCATGGGGGGGTGGGGAGGGGGTCGAGGCTTGGCGTGGTAAAACAAAGCATTTTTGGTCTCCCGGGACAAAATAGCCGTCGTGTTACAAGGGCGAATTGGGCTTGTAGGTAGAAGTCTACTCCCAACTCCAGTCCCTCGGAGAGCCTGTTCGCAGGCTACTTCAGTGCAAACCAGCAGACATAAAGGCAATAATTTGAGCGCTGGAAAAGATCGACAAGATTTACAACAACATCGCAGAGGCCTGAAAAATTACTTACTGGCAAAGGAAGGCAATTAGCACAAGTATAAAGAATGCCATGCCTAAAAGAGGCTGCACCTCTAAGTGTCATGATATCATAAAATAGACATTATATATATATAGCTTTCACTGAGATTGCATTATAACACACGTATTCCATAATTATTAGCGACAAGATAACAGTCAAAATACAACTATTTTTAAATCCCTCGTCGATAACAAAACAGGTTTCGAACGCCTATAGCTTATGAGGCAAGCAATAACTAACGTACACCATACCTGCAGGGCGTGTTTGGAGGCACCATATGCAGCCAATCTCGGACGAGCTAAAAACAAATTATTGAAACAAAATGTACATCATATATGCTATTTACAAAGTAATTTTTGTAAAATTAAAATGTTGAAACCAAACGTTTTCGGCTGTTTGCCATCACCAGGGTTAAAAATGACTGCTCACATCTCTGAACCTGCAAAACACCTGCGTGAAAACCCATCACATTTTTCACTTGGCGCGTTCTCTCTCCAGCACAAACATTCCATAAACGTAGGATCGTCGAGGGGCTAATGATCCAACAATTCTGCCCCAGTCTGAACAAACAAGTTATTTTTTTTGTTTCCAAACTTTTCCAAACGGGAATTACATAAGATATATATGCATGGATACGTGCGGACGGTCATTTTAACCCTGATGATGGCAAACAGCCGAAAACGTTTGGTTTCAACATTTTAATTTTACAAAAATTACCTTATACATTTTATCTAAGCGAACATTATGGACAAAATGTATATCTTTAATGTAAAGTAATCTTGTGTGCGGAAAGTACGTGTCAAGGAAAATAAACTATTTAATTTAAGGACGGTGCCTACTAATTCAAAGGTATTTTTGCGCGGTTTTATGAATATGCGGGAAAAGCAGATCTCAACAAGTGTTATTAAAATCCAAAAAGAAAATTGGATTTTTCAAAGATAATTAATCAACAATATTAGTAAAAAGATTTAATATATAAAGCAATATATGGCGTTCCTTTTCAAATTAAAGCTTAATTATCTCTGAAAAATGCATGGCTACCCCCAAATTTCTTTTTGGATACCAAGAGCATTTGCTAAGTTCTGCTTTCTCGGCATAAATTTAAACCGCGCAAAAATATCCCTGCATTAATATGCAATACCGATAGGAGATGCGCAGAACGTATGCGCAATAAAAATAGTAGGCACCGTCCTTAAATGCTTGCAATTTGGAAGGGAAATGTTTCACTATGTGAAAATGACATACATATGCACTAGCACCTATTACGCCGCACCAAGAGTGAAATAGATAACAGTGTTGTTATGGCATGGGTGGGCTCCCCAGCGCAGTCACGAATGAATCTATTTTTATAGAATACCCCTTCCCGCCAAAAACAGTTGTGATGTCCCAGAAAAGACATGGCAGAAGCAGTCACGCGTGGCATGGCTTCTTCTGATTGGTTAAAATTGGCGGCCCTTTGTTTGTTTCGCGCGCAAAGTGTATCTAAAAATAAATCCATTTGTAACTGTGCTGGGGCAAGGCAGCAAAGTGATAGATAAACAATCTTATCTAATTCACTCTTGGCCGCACACACAAATATGAAATTAACACAATAGCACCATCACTTTGCATGGCCCTGTATAAATTACTTGAGTTTGGATCATCAACGTGCATTTTAGGACACGAAAACGAACCGTCAGCATGGTGGCAGCGCGACTTTTTCCTCAATTTTGGCAACATTTAATCTGGTCGACCATCGCACTCTGCTTTATAGACTCAGTGTGTATGGTTGTTCTCCACTAGCACTCTAGTGGTTCGGCTCATATCTAAATGGCCGCTCGCAGAAAACGATTTTTAAGGGAGCTCTTTCTGATCCCCTTCAGGTGTCTGTTGGAGTTGTTCATCCTGGAGTTTTTAATAAAACAATTATTCTACTCGGGCTTGCTGGATATAAAGTGAATTATAACCAACTCGGCGCTGCGAACCTCGTTGGTTTAATCTATCACCAGAAACCGATAAGGGTTGAAACGGCCCCTTGTGTGCTGGGAAACAAGCTTCTGAATAGATCAAAAATTTGGTTTATCAACGGAGTTGATAATGTAAATTGACCACCGTACAGAGATTCTAAAAGCTGACGTTTCGAGCGTTAGCCCTTCGTCAGAGCGAATCGAAGGATTATGGGTTACGTGTAGTTTTTATAGTAGAGGAGGAGCTACGCTATTGGTGGTAACATGGCAACGTGAAAAGTAGGAATATATTAGTTAAATGAAAAGCGTTTGTTAATACCATGAGGATTAAGGGTGCCGATTTGAAAGATGAATTTTTGTTCCAGATTCTTGCGGCTTTCCGTCGTACCTAGATGTAGGGAAAGGCCGCAGATAGCGTGACCGATTCCGCGAACACCTTCGCGATGTTGAGAAGAATGACAAGGATGCATCTAAGCCAGTCGCTCGCCATTTTAATCTGCCTAACCACTCCAAAAAACACATGGCTATCTGCGGCCTTTCCCTACATCTAGGTACGACGGAAAGCCGCAAGAATCTGGAACAAAAATTCATCTTTCAAATCGGCACCCTTAATCCTCATGGTATTAACGAACGCTTTTCATTTAACTAATATATTCCTACTTTTCACGTTGCCATGTTACCACCAATAGCGTAGCTCCTACTCTACTATAAAAACTACACGTAACCCATAATCCCTCGATTCGCTCTGATGAAGGGCTAACGCTCGAAACGTCAGCTTTTAGAATCTCTGTACGGTGGTCAATTTACATTATCAACTCCGTTCATAAACCAAATTTTTGTATACTACTTCCCCACCGACGCAGCACCACAGTTTCTTTAGAAACTACCCCTTCATTCTGAATAGATCATTTTCACTGTCACGCAATAAAAAAATAAATCGCAAACCATCCAGTGGAAAAAGTCAAGAATTCGTGATGTTGTAGAAGATAAATGAAGAAGACACTTCTCCAAGTTTTAGGCCCGTGCGTTTCCCCAAACTTCAGATATTCGTCGAAATGTTTCGCAGAAATTTACAGAGCCCAGTATGAAAACGCCATGTTGGTGCACATCCGCGGTGCACCAATATGGCGGCCGGAAAATAGTGTCAACATCTGTTACTTACTTTGGCTATCTAGGCGAGTGATCATCTGTACTGAACAGACAGCTATTTACTTAAGAACTTTTCCTAATGCTTTAAATTCTAAAAAGGTTCAAAACCATGAGATAAATAATATTTCTCAATAAACTTGATCGTCGCCTCGTGTCACACACCGCTATAACTCAGAAATTCAAAATGCTCTGGTTTCCAAACGAAGCACGCTATTGAGCTTTAAAATTGCAAATGGATACAAATTTACTGCCTCTTATGCCTGATGAGGATAAAAACTTTCGTGGCTCTTTAGTTTTGGATTTTAGAAAATGATGACGTCACGTGAAAACGATCTATATTCAATTTACTAAGTACCATATTTGGAACAACAAGAGAGAAACATTCAACCAATCAGTTCGCAAGTACACCGTTACGCAATACCACCAATGTTCTCGCGCGAAATTAACTGGAGCGAGGGCTTTCCAAATATGGTACTAATAGCACTGAATATTCGGAAGCTGTGAACGCGCGTTACACGTTAGAACCCTTATGGGTTTCTGCTATCACTTCATATCCAGCTCGCCCTCGTAGAATAATTGTTTAATGCCACCTGAACGGATATAATTCCTCATTTAACTGCAATGATCTTTCTAACTTTCGTTTCAGGATTAATTTATCTGGCCTTTGAACAACTGGGACAAGATAAGTCGCAACATTAAAACCACTGGATAAAATATTAATTACCATCCAGCAGATAAGTGCTTCATGTATCCATTTATCCAGAACAACTGAGGCCTGGTGATTTGGCTAAATTCTTAAACTCACCAGATTTCCCATTTGAACTACTTATGACAACAATTTGCCCTGTCTTCTTGTGCACCATATGAGGAAGGACTGCCTTGGTTAACGAGATTGTTCCTAGCACATTGACATCCATAACGTACTGAACAACATCAAGGTTGGTCGTTATAGCTGAACCAATCTGTGCAACGCCTGCATTATTCACAAGAAAGTCAATCTGTGAAATTTAACATAGGAGAAAATAATCAAAATTATGTTATTCCAGCCAGCCATTTGCAGGTAGATAGACTAAGATATGCGTACCCTAACCCTAACCCTCCTAAGAAGGTTAAAGGGGGCATTGTAGTTTCTGAGTGGACATAGATGTTGTTAAATAAAAATAGTACTAACCTCCCAAATGATTAAAACCAAGTCTGTAATAAATCATATTACAAATTTGAAGCTCAATCGATTAACATTTGCCTCTCAAACAATCTAGCACAGAACCACACATGTAGCTTTCTGCCACATAATTTGCATTTGCGTCTTCCCTTGTCTGGCCGCAATTGGCAATTTTTCTGATTTGTTTTATTTTGACTCTTTTCATCAATCTTTAAGAGGGGTGCCTCTTACTACAGAAAGACAATGGTTGCTAAGGTCAAGAGCCCCACAAAAAGGTTGCATGGATAGTTCTTTGAAGTAACCTTTTCAATAGAAATCTGACATCACTAATAATAAATCAGAAGGCAGATGCACATTCCAGTCAACTAGTCTCAGTCCTCTGCCATGTGTTGACCGTGAAAAACAGGTAAAAGCTTTCAAGAAACGAAGGAAAGATGTGGTTTTTTCACCGGAGGCATCCCCTCACTTTTCGTAAACTAGTGTGGCATGGAATTTCCATTTGGACAAAAAATGGAACTGATATTTTGAAAAGTGTATGAAAGGAGGGCCAATATTATGTCATAATTATTTTTTGAGTTTTTTTTTTAAATCCATGCTTAACAGATTTTGTGTTTGAATGTTATCATACTATTGTGTTAAAAATTTGTGAAAAACATAGTTATTTAACTTGTTGAGTTTTTAGGCATTATCTGTTTTGGTCCTGTGATTTACCAAATATGATTGTGATAGAGTCAAACCAGACAAAGAAACGTAACACAGAGCACACTTGGCACAAAAGGATAACTGTAGAGTATAAGGGACTCGAGAAATGATTATTTCAAGGGGTACATAGCAATGGTTTGGTAGTTAAGAGCCACCCCCCCTTCCTTAATAACTTAAGTCTTGATTGACATTTATCAATAAGTTTTGTCAGGGAGAGGTGAAGGTAACAGACTTTAACAAGAACCTGATGACATCCAAATCCAACTTTTTTTGACCTCAAAGTTCGTGACCTTTGAATCCAATATCAACCTAAGGAAGGGACAGAGGACAGGCTACCAGTAGCCCCTTTGCATTATTGGAAGACACTGACACCAAAAAAATTAGGACTTAGACTTAGCACTGACTACCCCGTTGATATTTCTACATAGATTTTTTTTCCTACCTGGCCAAAGTGTTGAATAACTTTTTCTACACAATCTCTGTGGGATGAGAAGTCTGCAACATCCAGGGGAAGAACTAGATAATTTTCCTCAAAGGGCAATGGAAATATTCTACTGGCTAATTCTGAAGAACAAACAAAACAAAAAAAAAAAATTAATATTCACAATCACAGGGATTTAAAAAGAAATAATATTTAGCTTTAGCCAAGCCTAAAAGCGGAGCTCCCTGGTTATTTATGCTTACTGCCTGTTAGAGTTGGAGAAAATAAGAGGTTTGGAATTGTCCGCGTTTTGGTGTTTCCGGTTGCTGCTTAATTAAATCACTTTCTTTGCTTTCTTCTATAGAAAAATCCATTGCCTAACAAGTAAATTTGTTAGTGATGAGTACGATATCAGTTTTTGGAGGAAAAAAGGCCAACAATTGTCAATAGCCAGCAAATAGGAATCACGCTAAAATTAGATTTTAACCATCAAAAATCTTTCTCCGTTCAAGGTCAAAAAAAGAGTCTTACTGATGAACTTTATTCCACTTTTTCTCTGAAAATGAGATCATTCACATTTTGATGTATTTCATTGAAACACGCTAGCTTGGCTTGGAACAAGAATCGGTAAAATACAGCAATGCACATACATTATACATACTAATTACTTTACCACTCCCCCATAACAGAACAACAACATGAAGAATCCCAACTAGCCGGAGGCTTAGTATTATAAGTTTGTTTATCATTATTTTATGATCTTTTGGAACAATCTGACAGAAAGCTCTACGATAAAATTAGAGAAGACGAACACCATCCGCGATGTTCTATCTTACAAATTGTAAAGGACTGTTCTCAAAGGCTTTGAAGAAAGAAAAACTGCTTTTTATTATAATTTAAGAATATGATATGATAATTGTAATTTTTAAATTACTCTTAGACTATTTTTATGACTTTTATAACTTTCGATATGTATTTTATCAATTGAATAAAAATTATTATTATTATTATTATTATTATTATCAGTATTATCGTCGTCGTCGTCGTCGTCGTCGTCATCGTCATCATAATTATTTACAAGTGCAGTCGAGAAGCTACAATCTCAGACAAAACTGAAGACAGTGACACATAATCACCTTCATTTTTACACACCCCTACTTCCTCTCCCCTTAATACTCCCCTCCCCCTCAGTCAATGTTGCTGAGCATTGTCATATGTCCTACAGTATATTTCCGACCAAGATAAATCAACATTGGAGTTTGAGGGGAGGGGATAGGGCAGCTATTAAGAGGAACATTTGGATAAGTTGTTGGAGTAGATTTGTCTCAACAGGTTTTGTCCGAGATTGTAGGCTCTATTGACCAGCCATTTCGTGTGCCCGCGCTCCTCCGTACACACCACTGCTGGATCACTGGTTCAGCCAATTGCATTTTCCAACAGAAAGTCGCCTGCCTGCCAAGTACAAAATACAACAGGCTGAATACAAACTACAACTGCAACGACTTCTACGTGACGGACAAACCACACAGACCAGTGATCCAGCCCTTTCATTGGGAGGTGGATGTTATAGCCGGACTCCAAAGATGGCTGGACATTGAACCTACAGAGAAGCTGAACCAGCAACTACTATTATCACATTCATGGGGTGATCGGAACGAGTCTTAAACCCTAAGTCCACTGGGCCACACTATGGGTTGCCAGAGAGCCACTACTGGCCTTTACTAACTTCAAGGTGTTTAACTCAGTGAAGTCTGCAAAAACCACAGACCTGGAAAATGAAATCCATACACTGTGCTTGAGGTACATTTTTTATTCTGCAGAGTGTGCATGCTCCAGAGATCTGTTTCTGACATGGACCTTCTATCAAGGCAAAGCAGGATGGGCTGCACATCACAGAGCCCAGGAAACAAAGTGCAACACTCCGGGGCCATGAATTAACAGGGGGAAAAGCTTAGTAAGATCTTTATTACATGTATATCTCTAGACTCTGAATCAATTAAGCAACAAAAACAAATTATTAGCCTTACCACTGGCCCTCTTCCCTGCTTGCAGAGGCCTCTCTTCTTTTGTGTTCACTCAGAGCTGAAGAGCACAGGAAAAGAGACCTCTGCCACAGTTTGAAACTGACAGTGCTGAGCACGCGCTGCCGACTTACTTAGCTACTGAAACCTCACATGATACTTCAAAATTATTGTGTGGGCTCACTTAACAACTGGGGAATTATGGTAAAGGAATGCGTGGGACACAGCGGGCTCAAGTCACTACTGAAGAATTGGCCAAATAGAGAGCAGGTACTATATGAGACATATTATTTTAAAAATCAGTAGTGTTTCAACCTCCCTGAGGTTTAAGGGACTGGAGTGCTATATTTAAAAAAATATAATGTACATATATATGACCACCACAGCTACAATCACAGACAAAAGTAGTTGGGAAGGTTGTGTAAATGAACCACGCCAAAGCTGTATTTCAACCCGCTTCTGTTAAAGCGCAAAACAAATACTAGGTTTCACCTTCTCTTATATAGCCCCCTTCCCCCCTATTCAATGTTGGAAGGTAACAAAACAATTTCCCACTAAAACCATTCAGTTTTGTACAACATTGAATGAGGGGGGAGGGGAGAGAAGCAATGAAGACGTCAAAAGTGCTAACCTTCCCAACGGTTTTGTCTATGATTGTAGCTAGACAGACCCCTGCACTTGCTGGTGATTAACATAAACATTGCTCTGAAGCCAGCCCTCTCGCATATTAACAGAAATTCACGTATAAACCACCAAATTTGTTGCAAACGAGAAATAATGGAGGCCCAGTGGTTAGGTCGCTTATGTCTTGAGACCCATTCTAACCACTAAATTTGAATTTGATCCTAGTAGTCCCTGGTTAAACTTCTCAGCTGACTGTTTGCCTTGGGTCAGTTGGAATTCTCAACAGATCCTTGGCAATTTATTGATTTGGGGACCTCAGACCGAGTAACATTATTATGTAACGATACGTACCAAGGCACCTGGTTTTGACTCTTTCCAATTCATCTTTTCTCCTTGCAGATAACACGAGTTTGCAGCCGCACTGGGTCAACTTGTAAGCCAAATATTCTCCTATTCCGCTAGAGGCACCAGTTATCCAAACGACTTTCCCACGAATTCGGGGCTCTGGTTTAATTGCAAACTTTTCGTAGAAGTGAAGTAGTGCATCGCAGTCCGAAAAACGTATCCTCGCCACAAACAAAAACAGAAATAGCAAGAAACAAATCTCCAATATTCCGAACATAATTTCCTTGTTAGCAGTGGGGTCAACTTGACTGGTGTTGATTCGCCCCTAACCATGCAACTTACATGAGGTGTTTTTGTCTGATATGTGGCCGCGCGTGTCGCCGCGCGTTCCACCACGCGTCATTTCAAACCGGGGCTTGTTCTATAAGGGGTGAACATGTTATTGTCGGCCGGCACAGACGACACAGGCAGTACTGATAACTCCATAACACAGTCTTTATTCCACTCTCGAGCACAAGGGTCTCGGTTACAACTAGAACAACAACTACGAGCTCTGGGTGGCCCGGATAATAGTTTCCCTCAGAGAGGGCCTAAGTACAAGTGATGAGAACTGTTCGCGCGAAAGCTCACCTGGTATTATTTTTATTGGTGTTTCTATGTTAGAGCGGTTTTCAATTTAGTGTCGAAAGTAATTAGCGAATTGCTTGGGTTTTGTATTTACTTCACTCAGTGATTAGTTGAAAGTTCTCGCGCCATTTTTTCAACCGATCAGAAGTGAAACCAAAACCAATCGTGGCTTGCGCGTGCACATTTTCCCGCGCTTTGCGTCGGCTACGTATAATTACTTGGAGTTTTGATTGGTTTACTGGATTGTCTCCGTGCTTTTTGATTGGCCAAAGTAATTACTTTGGTTTTGGTTTTACGACATTCATTTGAAAACCGCTCTAGACCTTTGTAAGACATTTATTAGATCTTAATCCCTTTCTTTTCCTTTTCATTATTTTGCTACGCAAGGGTTACAAAACGCTTACATCATCACTTCATCATGTAGTTGACAAGACGAATTGAGCTGAGATGACGCACCATCTAGTTGTGCATAACAATTATGCCTACATCACAGGCAGCCTAAATACCCAGTTACACGAAACTTGAGGTCAACTTCTAGGTTTATGCGGGAAATAAGACATTCTAAAAAGCAAATCGATTTTGTGATCCCCTCTAAACCTTAGCTTTTTCACAAATATTAATAAATGTTACGATTACTAGCCCAAATCGATTTAAGGTCGCTCAAACCAGTTTCAACACTTTTAAGAGACCTTGTTATTAAAAGCATTGACACTACAACA
>NC_090894.1:29222437-29227437 GCF_036669925.1 Montipora capricornis
TGATTTTAGAACTCTAAATGCACCAAATGGCTTATATTCTAAAATGATTTCATCCATCGTCTCAAACTCATAAATAAGTCATAAGTTAATTAGCCAAATGCATCGCCCCATTATGATCACGCGGACGAGTTTGAAACCCAATGAAACACCACTTGTTGATTCATTAAATAATTTCAAACACATGTGCTTTAAAATAAATAATTTCATACACGTTTTTTGAAATAAATTAATTTCAAAAACAAGTACAAAATGGCTCTTAATTGTAATCTGCATGTTCACAAATCACGACTAAAACACGTGTTTTTATAATGGTAGACTTCGGAACAGCACTGGCCATACAATCTTCTTCCTCCTCCCAGCTTTTAGGGGGTCTAAATCTGTTCTCTTCTGTCTCCATTCCGACGCTGCAACGAGTGCCTGCTCACAGCTCTCACATGCTTCTGAGCAACCATGAGGTGTACAAAATAATATTTGACTTGGAAAAATGTGATTGAAATAATAAGTTCTTTTGTTGGAGAAGTAATTTCAAAAACGAGTGCGTCGTGCATGCTTCACGCACGAAAACAATTAAACCTCTCGACCTGCGGCCCAAGTGTTTAGATGAGGCTACCTAACACGGAAAATAGCCCTCTATTGCTTTTATAAAATATCTCTCAAAACTAATTAGACAAATGAAGAAAAACGGTTGATTGAAACAGGTTTTCTTCATACACGCTCATATTTCCAACCAGCCAATCAAAGCGCGCCTCTGACAACACATAACCAATCAAAATTCGTGATGTCACAGCCGTGTTCACATACTCTCATCTAAACACAGCTATTGACCAATGAGAGTGGGTGTACTATCCTAATTATTTTATAAACGGGGATTTAACCTGAACTTACAATTGGCCAGCTCCCATCTGGCTAGATAGCACAGTTGGTAGTTTTCCCTTTTGGAGCACTAGCACACATTTCAACGTTGAAAACCAAATGGAATAATCAAGATTAAAGACGCTGCAGTTTCTTAAGCATCTCAATGCCCCTTGCTACAGTCCTCGAGGAAAGTAATAAGAAAAAGTCGGTAATAATGTAGGTATCATCCAACGTATTGATTACAAACTTCAAATCCTTTGTGTTTGTTTTGCAGTTTTCCTTGTAAGTACCATTCGCGACCAAGTTCACCGCCACCTCTGGGAAATTAAGAAAACGAGTTCACTTGAAAACCACGTAGATAATAAATAACTCACTCTTCGCAGAACAAACGTGAAGGACTTTGGGACATGAGTTTACGAAACATTTATGCACGGATGAATATACAGTAGAACCCCGGTAATTCGAACTCTGAAGGGAAACGAAAAACTGTTCGAGTTAACGACGTTTCGAGTTATCGGGGTCGATTAAAATATTCAATTTTCCAGGTTAATAAGTGATAGTTTATTGATTTTCACCACTTCGGTATAAAATACAGTACAAATAAAAATTACGATCGGTAAATAACTGTCAAATACGTGATCTCTTCGTTGCACTAATTAAAATCAAATTACTCCAGTCTTTGCTCCAATGTTAGAATTAGAAACACGATAAGAAAAGCGAACGGGATATCTCAATGGGCATCCGTGGCGAGTTATAAGAACCAGAAATTCGAGTTATTGGGGTAAATTTTGATCAAGGGAAACGAAATTTAGTTCGAGTTAGCGGGGTTTCGAGTTATCCGAGTTCTAGTTAACCGAGTAAAGATGACTGAAAAGTTGGGTCAAATCCAAGAGAATTGAGAGTCACTTCGAGTTAGCGGGGGAGTTCGAGTTATCCGAGTTCGAGTTACCGGGGTTCTACTGTATCTAATGGGGATTGTTCTTCTCCAACAAAATGGTTCGAGAGGTTTCCTGGCATCTTCCAAAACTGGTTACCATAAAACGAAAATTACGCCGTCTTTCCATCGAAAACAACTTGATTATCTCGGTTTGTTTAATTTTGCTGTTTACTAAGAAACGTACTCTCGCCACTATTACTCACACTTTTGAAGAAAAAAGCATCAAAACCGTAAACCGCTACAGCTTAGGTCATAGTACACAACCATGCAAAAAGACTTCTACTCCTAAAGATTTTCAGAAATCTTTACTCGAATGTTCACAGGCAGACGTAATTTCACACACCACAATGAACACTTAAACACACACAGTAAAACGGAATATTACAGTCCAGCAAGGATTCCCTTTCACCGTATTCTAAACTATGGCCGTTTATGCGATCTTCCTTGCGCATGCGCACATCACCCACGTTACAAAGAAAAGCGCAATCTCGTTCCCAGAGTCATCGTTCCCTTGACCAGCGGTCAGGAAAGAGAGAGTCTGGTCAAAACCAAAAAAAAAGCCATACTTGATTGGCTGTTGAAAAACGGTTTCATTTCCTGTGATTTTCAAATTCTAAACTCAAATTTGTGATTTCTTCTGAATTTTTATCTGTGCGAGTTTGAAGATGATTCAGAAATAATCCTTTTTACAACTTACCAGTTCCATTTTGAATTTCTGAATTGTCACTTGCGTGACACCAGATACTGAAATCTGTTTTGATTGAAAAATCTCTCTCGTTGTTTTTTATTCTCCGCAGTTCAAACGTTTCAAGTGTATTGGGAGATGTGTCGTGAGTCAAAAGTAAGCGCTTTCATGACAAGGAAGACCTTAGACAGCAATGACCAGAACTAGGTTGCTGACCAGCGGTTTTCGTTAAAACAATGGTTTGCTGGGGGTGCTCAGTCTCGCGGGCTCAGAAAGCCTGGTTGTGGTCATTGTTATTTAAGGTTTTTCTCATGGCAAGGTGAACTCCAGGCCACAGTTGTTCAAAAGGTGGATAACGCTATCCACCGGATAAACCACTATCGACTGGATAGCGCAATTGGTTTCGCTATGACTTTTCCACTGGATAGTGATTTATCCGGCGGATATAGCGCTATCCATCGTGTAAACAACTGGGGCCAGACGTTTTCAGTGATTTCTAACCGCCTCCCCTCACGCACATGCAGTTATTCAACCGGAACCATAGTTCCCTGATTCTGGTTTTGGATTATTTCAGAGCCACCCGCGTCCGTTCCGCTGGACAAGGGTAACGGATGCTCTGGGAACGAGATGGAAGAAAAGCGCTGTCAAGCAAATTTAATGATAAAAAAACCACTGCACTTTTGTGCCATATACCTTTGTGCCGAGACTTATATGTTTACATGCCTTTCAGCTT
Organism: Montipora capricornis; assembly: GCF_036669925.1. Taxonomy (NCBI): domain Eukaryota; kingdom Metazoa; phylum Cnidaria; class Anthozoa; order Scleractinia; family Acroporidae; genus Montipora; species Montipora capricornis. Next base: position 29,225,648 of record NC_090894.1, read on the forward strand.
TTGATGGGCATGGCAAACCGCCTGAAAGGCAATGTTCGATGCCATTGTCAACGATGTTTTTCCTTTGAGTTTATTATAGTTTTCTCTTTGCGACCAGCGTGGAGGTTCTATAAGGTTGGCTTATAAACTATGGATCTCCATGCGGAAAGTGAGGGTTCGAACCTCGGCCGGACCAACACTTGGGGTCTTTAAATAATAAAAGAGAGAGCGCTGCCTCTGTAAAGACATTCACAAATGATTTAGACTATCTAGCCTTCAAACACACTTGTGCAGAGCGTAAAGGCCCAACCTTTTGCAGATGTGATGAAAAAAGGAAGTGTTGTCTTGTCACTAATTTGAAGATTCTTTGAGTTGGTCCGGCAGAGGCTTAAACCTGAAGCCTCCTACAAGAAAGTGCTCATCAAACTGAGCTATCTCTTGGGTTCTATGCTTTAATCACCTGACATGGCAGAAAGCCAAACACCATCCCCGCTTCAAGAGGCTCAGCCTTTCGACTTCAAACGCCATGTTCACGTTTATACCATACGAGCCTGTAAATAATTATGCAAACAATTAATGATTCATAATCAATAATGATCATTTTAATTATAAATTATAATTATATTAATTATAAATTCGGTTTTTTTATTTACTTCGTGACTATTGACCATTTTCACATTCCTCATAATACACTTTGTTTGCCCCCCAAATTTTGCATAAACCATTGAATTCGAACACTCTTGGGAATATGCAGTGTCCCAAGAGCATTTGAAGACAATGGTTTATGCAAAATTTGGGGGGCAAACAAAGTGTATTATGGGGAATGTGAAAATGGTCAATTTCAACCTTTTTAATATGACAAGGGTGTGGTTGTTCCTCAAAAATGACACTCGTCTCAACGGGACTTAATTTAGGGGGGAAAAAATTAAAATTTATTCTCAAGTGGTGACGTTCCTCATGAAACCTCAAATATGGCTATTTCAAGTTGCTGTTTTGCTGACGACGGCAAAGAAATGGACAAAAATGAAAAACGTACTTGCAGGGCGTGCAAAGCTACTGTTTTTGCCCACTAAATATGCAAAATTGTGACGCAAATTGTGATGCAAAATTGCCGTCGCCGTTGTCGCTGCTTAAGCTCCCCAATAAGATTCGGGCGGATACCCTCGAAAGGGATAACCGCTGGTATCTCTCCCTTTCATTGTGTTAAATGAATAAAGTTTCGTTTCGCTCTTTCTTTCTTTCTTTCTTTCGAAGTCATCAAGTTTGTCACTGAAGGCCTGGCCAAACGCTCGCAACATTTCAACGCAACATCTTGCAACATTGTTGGGGGCAACATGTTCCGTACGTTTGGCCACCCTGTGGCGATATGTTGCAACATGTTGGATGATGTTGGATCAAATCTGACAACGGTCAAATTTTTGGTGCAACATTTTGGACACGTTCACGCAACATTGTTGCACCAGGGCATGCGCGTTAGGTCCACTTCTTGCGCGCCAGGGGCCTGGGGCAAATGAACATTGACATGTTGCGTAGAAAATGATGAAAATGTTGCGTGCGTTTGGCCACTCCGTTCAACACATGTTGCAACATCATGCAACAATGTTGCAAGATGTTGCGTTGAAATGTTGCGAGCGTTTGGCCAGGCCTTTACTATCGTGCAAAGTTATATTTTGAGGTGACGTTCTCATTCATGTCCACCTCGTAAATCATAAGGTCCCTAAGTTTACACCCCGAGAGTACATTCTTTCTTTTGTCTCATCCTTTGATAAAGTCGTTAAATTTGATCAAATAAATCGTTCACAGAGAAGGTA
>NC_090894.1:29232437-29234937 GCF_036669925.1 Montipora capricornis
AACAGAACGTAAACAAAAATGCAAAATGTTTAATTGGCTCAGCGAACGCGGATGCAAACAACGTCATCTCCCCATGGAACTTTCTAGAAAGTTTCGATTTGACGTCATTTGAAATGCAGTGATGTGATTGGGCAATCGAAATGTTTACTGCCCATATTAGGAGTTTCCTTGGCGGGAATAAGGAGAAGCTTTGTTATAATCTTGCCAAAAACTGGTCCGTGAAACAAATTGCGAACACTTTTTTCAAGGTTATACGAAAGTCGCTCTATGCGTCTAGTGTAAAGACCGGGCGAGCTATTATTGTAGAAGACGCATGATCTGTCTGGGACGTCACTTGGGCAAACATTTTTCTCTGTGTCTATTAAATATGGGCACAAGACGTACAATGCGTCTGGACAAAATATCCAGTTTAGTGCATCTTCGAAGACGTAATAAAGCACATATTTTGTCGAGACGCATTATGGGTCTTATGCCTGTTTTTATACCAGACGGAACTTAACAGACGTATGCAGAAAAAGTTTGCCCAATTTTGTCCCAGACGAATTATGCGTCTCTAGTACAAAACGGACAATAACATTACACCAATTTGTTAAAGCCCCTATCACGGCGCAATTGCCCGCAGTTATCATCCCATTTAAGATTCAGGGGTGACCCCAGGACAGAGAGACTGGAGACCACAACACCGGAAACTCTGTGCCCTTGTTTAGCCATCTAAAATTGAAGAAGATGGGGAAAGCGTGGCTCTTCCTTTATTGAACAGCTTCAGGCTTTCAAATCGAGCGCATCCCTCGAAACACCCGACTCACCGGTACGAGGAATGGAGTCATAAAAGTTTTGTGGTTCAACAAGACTGCTGACCAGTTGGCTCAATGGCTTGAGCATCAGACTACCGTGGGGTGAAGGGAGGGGTAGTCGTGTCTTCAACGCTGGCTGGGTCAACAATCAGGTTCTTTTAAAAAACAGGAGAATGGCTAGACATTTACCTTTTCGGATAACAACAACGAACCCGAGGGACAGGGTCTCATTTCTCTTGTAAGAGACCTGTTCGGGAGAGAGTTCAACGATAGCTGCTAACGGTTACAGCGGCAAAGGTGAGACCTCCAGCTGTAAGAATCAAATGGTCTTCCCTTAACATCAAACTTAGGCTTGGCTATTAACGCGCCGCAACATGGTGTCCGCTCACCTGATTAGATCCAGCTTCTAAGACACAAACATCCTTTGGAAGCTGCAAACGATATTAAGTAGTAAATTTAAGACTCTTGCTTGGCCTTCTTATGACAATGATTTACGTTTCATGGTTTAAGATTTACATACCGCACATATCACAACGTTTCATGGCGGTTTACAGTTCTTTCTCTAGGGTGAGATCCGACGTCAGCTTGTAAATAGACTAGAACAAAAGAGCATGAGGTAAGATAGCGAATCCCCTATATTTGGCCCAATTCCGATGAAAATTATTTGAAATATATTATTACTTCTGTGTCACATTGCGTGGTTATTTCAAAGATAACAACTAATCGGTCATTTGGTGTGAAATTGGACCGCGCAGTACTGGGAACAACCTTCACAGCAGGGGCGCGATCTAAAAATAGATTTCAAATCATGATCACGGGGCACAGGGTTCGCTCTCTTACCTAATATTCTCTTGACAAGGAGCAACTGAGTGGTATAAAATGTATAGGAAATTTGCGTTTTAAAACATTTCACCCAGCTACAAACTCTGTGTGACTGACCTCAATCCGATTCTCTAGAAGAGGCGATTTGCATAATGGCGTCATTTACTACGAAGACCAGACTGCTTTGAGTTGCTTCTATTGTAAGGCAAATTTAAACAATCTGAATAACAAAGCATTCTGGTCTCGGTAGTAAAATGGCGCCATCGTGAAAATCGCCAATTGGTGGTTTGAAAGCAATCTTTAAGGACACAGATAAAACGGGGGCATGTAAAAATGTTGACGAAGGAAAAAAGGAAACAAAACGATAATGTCGTGCCAAGAAAAAGTTCCACTTTGGGTGAGAAAAAAAGAAGGACAAACTGGTTAGCAATAAAAAAACTGCGATAAAACATATCTTAACATTCTTAAAAATACTAAAAAGTTGATTAAAAACTTTGTTTAAAAAAACGACGACGTTTCGACGTTAGCTAGACGTCATTATCAAGTCAAACGTATTCTAAAATTGCAAACTATAAATACTAAAAGAACAATAGTTGATAAGGATCCTGTATAGTGAAAGAAAGGAGCAATGACAATTAAACAAAAAGTTTGGCACGTATGCCAAAACGTTTGGCTCTGATAAGTGCCGTAAACTGGTTAACGCATATTAAAAAATCAATTAATTTGTTACTTATTCAAAAAACCATCCCTCCTTTTCTTTCAAAGACGTTTTTTCTATTAATCATAAGAATTACAATTTCCTCGATTGCGATTGGTATAAAAAAAACTCTTTTCCAATAATTCACTTGCCAAGTTGTTATCAGACAGTTCAATAAGCCAATCAC
>NC_090894.1:29237437-29242437 GCF_036669925.1 Montipora capricornis
AGGATTAATATCACTTGTGTTTTCAGAAGTTGCTGAAATTGCCCTCGTCGCTGCGCGACTCGGGCAATTTCAGCAACTTCTGAAAACACGCGTGATATTAATCCTTAATTTTACTCGGCCCCATGCGATTACCTATACTAATCATCTCTAATGGAAAAAAGATACTTAGCAATATAAATTTGATCGTTCGATGAAAAGTTAAAAGGGAAAACAGCTCACTTCCGGTTATCATCCGCGTCTCAAAAACTTCCCATGCTTAATTAAGGCATTAACTATAATTAAGGCACTAACTATGATTAAGGTGATTCCCTGGTTCGCATTGCGCAACCCCACTGCGCATAATTTCTTGCGTCATTTGGGAACTTAAGCACGCGCGTTTTTGAGACGCGGACGGCAACCGGAAGTGAACTATTTTCCCTTTTGACTTGTTTTCACACAACCACATTTACATTGCTATGTAGTTTTTCTCCATTAGAGATGAGTAGTATAAAAATCTGGGAGACCCCACTGTCCTGGCACGCGAAATTTTCTCTTCCGGTTGCCGTCCGCGTCTCAAAAACGCGCGTGCTTAAGCTCCCTATTGGCGCGCGCAGTGGCGCGGGCACATTGATAAAATGGCGGATTTTCATTGACGCCAAGCCTAACCCGTAATAGAATGGCTATTTCCTCCTGAACGAGTACGGAGACCCCTCAACCCCATGTTTTATTTCATATATTTGCTGAGAACGGTGTCTTCATGGAGTAGTGGAAAAATAAGCAAAAATCTATGGCCAGTTTTGGCCATTTCGTAACATTGTACGGAAGGAGCAATTGCGAGTCGAACAGCCCACACTAAAAATAATTTATTTTAAGTACTCACAAAGGCATTCAAATATTTTTTTCAGGCACGTACTTGAATTAACCATAGAGTGACACCACGCTCTGAATAATACGTTGGATTCCATTTGTAAAATCGAGCTACATTTGTCCAACATTGGGGGTGCGTGGCAATTGTCAAAGTAGCTAAAATAGCCCTATTCTTCAGCGTCGTACCCTGGAAACGAGCACAATCAACCCCCTTTTTAATTACATTTTTGATTTCTCTTTTCCATGTCACAACAGTGTACGAAGTTTCATCGGAAATCTATGACAACTTCTATTTCTAGGGAATCACATTAAGCTTTCATTTCTTTATTTTAATCACAAATCCTGTTATCAGATTGTTCACAAATCCTGTTATCAGATTGTTCGCCCTTATTGTACAACGTGAAGATTGAGAAATTGCGAAATACTTCTGATGTTTACAAGAGACGTACGTTGCTGTTATCATTGGTTTTGCTAGCGTAGGCTTATCCACCGGATGGTCAATATTAACTTCTTACTAACCGAGCGCGAGGGCCGTACTGGGGAATATTGGCCCGAGGTCGTGGCAGTACGGACCGAGCGCAGCGAGGTCCGTACAAAAACAACCGAGGGCCCATATTCCCCAGTACGGCTCGAGCTAGCTCGGTTAGTAAGCAGTTTATTACATGGCTGTTTAGTTACCTTTTGCTTTGTTTTTGCAAGCCCGTAATCGGCCCGTGGGCATTACGAGAGAATAATGCCTTACAATTCATGCAGTCACAATTAGCCAATCAGAGCGCGCGTTATATCGGCTACAAACACAAGCCATATAATAGTAGTACGTAAAAGTAAGAAAGTAAGTAAGCATCATTATTTACCTCGGATTTTTAGAGTAACTAAAAGCTAATATCTCCGAGCATTGAACAGAACAACTTAAAGAATCCTGACTGGCCGGAGGCAAACCAGTTGGCTATTTACACGTGCAGCCAGGAAATTGAACCAGGGACTACCAGGAACAAATTCATCGAGTGGTCAGAACGTGTCTTGAACGCGGGATCTCCGGATCTCAAACCAAGCGCCCTGACCACTGGGCTGCACTGCCGGAAAAGAGCTGATCTACTAGATAGGAATTTTTCCGGTGAACAACTAGGGACCTTGCATTCGTGTTTAACGAACTAAATGTAACAAAGCTGCACTGCATCACTGCCAATTATGTCCATAAACTCACATTTGGTTCGGCCTCAACAAACGTTTTCCAGTTTTCTTTGCGAGGGTCATCGTCCGGGGCAGTTACGATCTACAGCAAACACAACGATGGTTTTAACACAATATTATATTGTGCATGGTGAAAAAATAATTTTAAGGTTACCGAGGGGTAGTTGCCCTGTTAAAACCTTATCAGTACATTATTTTCTTAATACATTATCTCCAGACTAAACAGAAAAAGAAGGATATTTCCCAAAATGTTCACACATAACTTGAGGCGTCATTAATTAAACATGACACAACACCGTTTTGTCTTATTATCTACCAAGCCACAAAAGACTAATTATTTCACACCTACCTTGTAATTTTTGCCATCAGCATTAGTTATGATGTAGAACTGTTCCCCCCTGTGGTCCACATAGTATTCTACACCATGTTGCCTTGGATGAACTGGTTTGGCTGCAAAGGATCCATCTCGCATGTGAGCAATGGTAACCTTTAACATGAGAGAAAATTCAACCCAGAAGCCGTTAGAAATAGAAGTACTTCTCTTGTGCCCCATTTGTCGTGATTGAAGTTTCCGCGAGATCGATTACAGGGAATTAATTAACTTTTAAAGTGCTACAGTAACTGTGACCAGAAGATCAATTCTTCTTATTCTATGGATTTCAAAACGTTGTTAACTAAACACCAAGTTACCCAGACTTTAAGCCTTGATTTCAAAAGGACACCTGTTTATTTAAACTAAAATTTTCCTTTTTAATGGTCTTTGAAGTCTTGAAAAAGAAAATGACGTCAAAGACTTACTAGTTTAAGAATGCAATGCGTGTGTATACGCTACTGACTTAATATACAGCACGGAAGTTTCGGGCTTTCAGATTTTTAAACTCGACGAGATTTGCATATATAATAAGCTGCATTTAAACGATGAGATTTTAAGCTAGTGAGTAAATGACGTCACTTTTTTCTAGATCAAACCCTCGGACGTCCAATCGGTCAGTTTTGAACGTGAGCAATGACGGGCCGTGAAATTCCATGACTTACACTCAAAGTAAACAGCCTTCGGGTAAAAATCAAAGCTGAAGATTTTGCCAGTCAGGTGTTGAGCAAACAAACTTTCAAAATCTGACGAAAAAAGCAAGTGATTTTTTTATCATAGTGTAGCACTTTAAGCCTTGTATATATATTTTTTCTACGTAAGACGGTTTGTTCGTAGCACATGGGCATTTTGTCTGAGCATGCTCGAACGGAATCGAATTATTCGAGTTCGGCGCCATTGTTATTTTGAACGCGCTGCCCGCGGGTTTTTAAACGGGCGATCTACACTTTGAAAAATATTTTGTCAAGAGAGATGAGAGATTGTAACAAAATTACACACTTTTCTATCACTATGGATATTCTTCGAGTTTTTTGGGCGTTCGGATGAGAATATTTTAATGATCAAATTGCGAACAAAACGAGATAAAGGCCCAAAGAAGTGGAGTTTGGCATTTGATTTACCGAAGTTCAAGATGTTCACACGAGAAGGCAAATGATGCAGGTTAGTTTGAAGATGTTGAAGCTTTATTGTAATGAATCATAGGGCTGCATATTGACACGATCCTCAGATACACCACCCTTTATGAGATGGAAATTTTGAATTTGAGCTGATTTTGCTTCAACTTTGAAGTAAGTTTTCATCATAATTCCGCCGGCCCCCAAGCTTTAAATTACTTCAAAGAACATTGTGTCTTCTTCCTCTTTGCAGCCGCTTGGGACTCCAGGCTTTAAAAAATGCGCTGTTTGTAGGATTACAATGTTATTACAACAGCTTTTGGCAAATTTTTATTTGGGAAGTTTTGATAGATTTTCCAAGTCGTGGATCACAAAAGTCTTCTGTCTTGCTGCTCTCCAAGTCTGTTGTGCAGAGCATATAGTTGTCCATTTTTAACAAGGTTGTAGTGTCATTTCAATACACGATGACTTTTGCAATGTTTTTTCCTGTGCTTGAGTAGGTATTTTTGTAATTGCTTTTTTCGTCTCCTAGAGCTAACTTAAGTCAAAAGTTCGTTTAAACTACCCTTTTTCGCCGGCCCCCAAGTCCGAGAACACTTTTAGTGCATTGTTTGTTTACTTGTCCTCCGCTTCATCTGGTTTATTTATTCCGAAAAAATGCGTGCTCTTTTTTGTAGCAAGGCAAACTACTACCGTTTACTGTCGAAGATTGCACATTTGGAGCTTGTCCATGTAGTTTTCGAACCGGATGGCGTAAGCTCTGTTATCGTGTTTATTTCATTAGCATGCTGCTAGCGTTAAAAGCTGCTAGCATTAAAAGCTCGTCGGTTTTTTTTTTCTCCGTGCAGCAATTGAATTTACCTCAGCAAGTGTTCTTAGACGAGCGATTTAAGAAATAAGTGAGAATGCTCATTCAAAAAGATTTGGTTGTAATTCTGGAGACGAGCTCTGTAGGGCAGAACAGACATTTTGCTTTTAGTGTGTATCCCTTAGCCTGTAGAGGAATGCCAATCACGATTTCTTTAGATGTATGTGTTAGTTATACATTTGTACAAAAAAATTGTTAGGAAACACCTCTTACTTGCCAAAATCCCGTTGTACCGTCTAGAATAAGTGAAACATGCACTTGATTATCTTCAAGACCTGTCACTATATTTTGATCATCTTCTCAACAATCATTATTCACAAATAATATGTTACACATCAGATTTGTCATGTACTGGCTCTTCCAACAATCCATATACTGTAGTGTAAAAATCAATAAATGTTCACCACAATTCACGGGTAAAGGAAGATACAAAATTATGTTGAAAACTAGATGAACAATAATACTTTCAAATTTGCAATGAGAGTAAGCAAGGGAGTTCATCTACATATTACCTTGAATGTTATTTGTACCCAAAAAATGTTGAATTAATTCTGGGTACAGTGTAGCAAATCTTTATGAGCATTTACAATGTATGTAAAAACCAAGATAG
>NC_090894.1:29247437-29269937 GCF_036669925.1 Montipora capricornis
TATGTAACACATCATGTCATGACATCAAAACACAATTGAAAACTATTTCAAAGCGTATAATTTAGTTCCACACTGAATAAAGTGCGGGGGACCTACATGTACGTGTAGACAAGCACACGATTGGTTCTAAGTCAGTAAGAGAGTGTGTTAGTGAGTATGAACTGCCTACATGGGGGATCTACATGAACATGTAGGTCCCTGAGAATACTCTCAAATACTGCAACAGTCTACACATCTTTCTGCATATTCAATGACCCTAAATCCCCTCTTCAAACACTGCTATCTTAAACATGAGCCTGGCTACCCTTTCGTTTTTTATATCAAGGATACCTCTTGCACACTGTGTCCACACATAATTAGCCCAAAAGTGAGTCAGTGACACAACATCAGACGTATTAGTGAATGACCATTGGTTAACAACACTTGACACAAGAGCCAGTGTTATTGACAAATACAATAAGACTTCAGTTAGTAATACATTATTTTGTTACAAAAACCTATAAAATGCAATCCTGGACCAAAGAGTTAATAATTTGTCCATTTTTCAAATTATTTTGCAGACCATAACTTGAATCTGAAAACGCCACTTCCCATTCCACCCAACACAACGTAATTCAGGGAGAACTGCAAATAACATTGTTTTAGGAGGAAGGGGAGTTGTGATAATTATTAACTAGAAATTTAGTTACATTTTAAAGGAATGTCAAAATGTCTCAATTTATTGATGTTGACTGTACAATGTAGATGCTTCAATGTGAATGATATAGCATGACATACCAAAATTGACAACATTGTGTATAACATCTATAGTGTTCATTTGTCCTTCACATGCTTCTGTGATGTAACATGAAAATGTTCCTTCTCCTTTTCTGTCCAACAGAAAGGCAACAAACTAAAAAGGTATTGCAATCACAGACATAATATTATTAGACAGCCAAGAACAGTAGGTATTTTTAGCTTAACATGAACACTACACGTGGATGCCAATTAAGCAATAGAGGACGTTTTCCGTGTTTCCATAGCCTCATCTAAACATGAGGGGGAGTTGGGAGAATTCAAGACAGTTATGCAAGCGCGAAACTCAGTCGAGGGTTTGCATAACTGTTGAGAATTCTCCCAATGTCTCCGAGTGTTTAGATGAGGCTATGGAAACACAGAAAAAAGTCCTCTAAAGCTTTTATAAAATAATTCTCAAAGATAATTCTAATCAACAATTGAAGGGAAATGCTGGTTTTTTTACTTCTAGATTGAAACAGATTTTCTTGATACACGCTCATATTTCCTTCCAACCAATCAAAACACACTTCTGACAACATAACCAATCAAAATTCATGCGATGTCACAGCCGTGTTTCCATACTCTCATCTAAACACACCTATTGACCAATGAGAGGTGGCGTACTATCCTAATTATTTTATAATTATGTGTAATTGCTGATGACTGTCAAGTAGGAACAAGTTAATCACAAGTTGAATATTCTGACAGCATAATATAAAGACCCGTAGGTTACGGGATGCATTGTAGATTCATTTGGGACTACTTCAGGGTTTTGCAGGAGATTCTCATCATTCTACATTGAAGACTAGTGTCAGTGCTACCTAAATTAAATTGGATAAGTTTGGTTTACTGCCTGTACATGTGAAGTTGGAACAGAAATACTTGAACTGTTACATATTTTTCGTTTATAGTAGGAGTTAACCCTATTCTCGGGGTCTGGTGCCAATGATGAGAAATAAAACTGAACATTTCCACATATTTTCGGCATCTTCTAAAGGTTGGCTTTGAGTGGTTTTTCATATCTGAAGTGGCACAATTGCATAGATTTACAGTTACGTTTTACATTGTTTTGTTATATCCGGTTAATGTTAAGGATTCAGTTTAATATGGCAGACCAATTGACATACTCCTGATAAACCTCTTGACATTGAAGTCTTGTTTGAGTATTAAAATAAGTCAGTCCGAATAAAATATCTTACCCTACGAGAAGGCGACATTTTAATCACAGGAATTGAGACATAAGGATATCTCTCCTGAAGCTCATTTTGGTTCAGGATGATCTCTGGCTCACAATATGTTCCATCTACGTAACAACCAAGAAAAATAAATGATTAGAATGGGATACGATGAAGGAAGGCAACCACTCTCATCTCGAACTGTCAAAGCCAAACTTTTTAAAGGGAAACTCCACTCCGGCAAATGAATTTTAAAATCGCTTTCTTTCACTTTCAATTTCCTGGGCACAACCACCTTAAAAAACTGTGACGTGTTACGGTTGCCCTTTAATCAGGCCTTCTGATAGGGTGCGATGAAAAAAAGCAAATTGTGCAAAATTTGCAGGGCAGATTATGCAATTAGAAAGGCCAATTATGCAATAAATATTGTAAATTATGCGATTTTTTTCTGAGCAATTTTAAGCTTGTTGTTCAAGGTTTCAGGATTAAAAAAAAAACATGTTTTTACTGCCCTTAAGACATTATTTTTGAACATAAGGGAACAGTAATTATGAATCTTGATCGACATTAGTTGAGACAAGTAAAAAGAATGAGGTCTTCTGCACTATTGGTGCACCACGTTAAAAGTTGAAAGGGCACAGCTACAAATGAATGATCAATAACTAATTCCTGTATGCTACTGTACGACTGTAGCTTCTTACACTTTGTTTTTGTGTGCAGTATAATAATATTATATTTCTGAACGGATTTGCTAATCTGAACAAAGGGCGTGTTTGTGTTACACCAATTGGTGACTCTTTAAGAATGAGACTTGTACCAGGCCCCCCACATGCAAAACAACGCCTTGAACTTCGAATATTTACGAAATTGAAGGTAACAAAGGCTTTTTAGCCGTTTTCCAAGGTAAATCATCTTAAAAATGGCTCATAAGAAACTTGTTGATTTATGTTTTATTTTATGAATTTTGTGCGTTCTTTTGTGAACGATGCGATTATTCGTGTGCGATCGGATGCGATTTGAAGTCGTTTGTGCGAATTGATCGCACCATCGTGTAATATCAGAAGGCCTGTTTAACTTATTGTTTTGACACAAAGGGCTTTTGTTTTTGAAACAACAGAGCAACTGCAACACATAGTATTCAAGATCGTAACAAACAGGAAATTTGAAACCAAAACAGACATTTTTGAAATTCACTAGGCTGCGAGCAGTCCTTTCAAAAATCAGTCGAAAGGCCTTCTTTTCTGAGGCAGTCGTGTTTTGTCATGCAAACAAATAAAAAGACCAAGGGAGGCTAGGAATTCACTTATTTCAGATACAAACACTTTCATTGGAAAAAGTTCGAACAATTTTCATTGTAAAAGTAATTATTATGTTCTGTGGTTTAAAGTTATTTTCTTGCTTTAGTGTAGATTCCCTTTTATTAAAGATGGGCAGTCTTTCAAATTAGATACTGCTAGAGAGAATGAGGAATGTGGCCATGAAAGTACACCATGGGCACCAGTTGTTCAAAGGGTGGACAATGCTATCCACAAGATAAATCACCATCCACTGGATAGCGCGCCACTATCCATTGTTTGAACAACTGGCACTAGGAGCGAGGTGTACAGAGAAGAACAATATTGCGATATTAAAAGGATATGTTATGCCAAACTTAGCAAACAGACTGTCTTAGACTAGCATTTCTTTTGCTTTTGACTAGTGCACTAAATCTTTTTTTCCCATTTGTGTATGTGTGTAACTTTTTATCAAGAGTAGAATCATCAGTCATGCATGATGATGATGATGATGATGGTGATGATAATAGTTCACTGCGATCACAAGCCTGCCTTTCATCACTGATTTGATTTGCATTAATTTGTTGATTCTCAGTTTACATTGTCCCCAATTAGTGCTCCAGGGTAAGAAAACTTTCCTTTTTTTCCTGAATCCTGAATATACATGTACCGGTAATGAGTATCTTTAAGTTTGTGGATGAGGAAGTTTATCTTGCATTTAGCCTTTGGACCTCCTTACCATGAAGACGAAAAGAAATGAAGGCTTTTAGTTAAAAAGTATTATCTAGTTAGAAGAAGGCATTTTACCAACCTTCTAACATCTTCCGTCTACAATAAAGTGGAAGAGAGAAGCCCTCTGGTGGATTGCTCAAATAATAAACAAACCCATCTAATTCCTGGAAAACAAAAGAGAACATATAAGAACCAAGGTTGATTTTCATTCAAGTATGCATAGTATGCCTCAAGCTAATATTTTGCAACTTCTGCCACGTAACTCCAATCATTTTGTCAGAATACAAAATTTAAGCAGGACATTGGAATAAAGCCCTTGGCCCTGTCTCACAAACTTTGCCAGGCAGCAAGGAACCTACAACAAAAAAGTAGCTGTTTCCAATCTCCAGGTCTAATTTACCTAAGGTGACAATACCTCATACTCTCCATAGGGGTCCCAGAATCCTCCCACATTTTACCTTGTACCACTGGGTAAAACCACTCTAAACCAAAGTCCCTCAAACTAGATGTCCATAAAATAACATCCTTTCAAAAGATACTTGTAAGGTGTTTGCATACAGGTAAGAAGCAATAACATCAAGATTGTATAAAAATAGAAAAGTTCACGACAGATGCTCTTTCAGGTGACCTGCTGAATAGTTTTTGATTTAATCACCCCAATCATTTCAGTTTTCGAGCTCCACAAAGTAACAGAACAAAAATGTTTGTTCATTCCTGTAATAAGAAGCCTACCCAAGGAAAGATACACGTGTTATCATGGTTAATTGAATATTAATTTTGGTTCAAAATTTTTAAAACTAGCTCAAGTTTAATTTTGACTTTTCATTAATTTTGTTTCAGATTATGATAATAAATTAATTAATATTAGACAGCGAAACATCCAAATTGAACTGGTTGGAAAATTTTTTAATTGAACCACAACACACAAAAGGTGTATTAGAATTAACACTTTACTGCAATTTTGCACAGCCCTTCTGTTTATGCCAAAAACTAGTAATTTCGATGTTAGCACTGTCCAAGGCTTTTCAACAGTTCTAAGTCACATTAATTAATTAAGGGGCGTAATACTAGAAAAGTACTTCCATTAGTTTTGATCATCTAGAGCTTTTACAAAAAATTATGACTTAAGCACCACCTTTTTAACTTCAAATAAATGATTGAGCGCCATCCATTGCATAGCTAATTACTTCCTCAATATAATCACCTGGGCACCTTAGTAATATATCTTTAGACTAGCATAATATTACAATGTACATGTATTTAGACCTATTGTAATAAAAATAATACAGAATACTTCAAAAAAGCTCTTTTACCATATTTATCTTCTAAGAACTACTTACCTACAAAAATACTTTTGATATTAATGTTGCAAGTTTACAAATTTAGAATTGTGGGCATTTCTTTATATGCTATAACCCTGTATTTTGCTACTTTTATTTCTCGACTTTCCTTTTCATAGCAACATCTGTTATACATGTATTTTTATCTCATGAATAAACCATTATATACCGGCCCGTCCAGTAATTTGTTAAATTATTCCTTTTTTAAAGTTACATTTATTCCTACATCACGCCTAATGTTTCAAAAGCAGGCTGAATATGAAACTATCTTTGATTCGCCCTGACGAAGGGCTAATTCTAGAAACATCAGCTTTTAGAATCTCTGTACGGTGGCCAATTTACATTATCAACTTTAAGAAAAACATGACACTTCCTGAGTTTTACAGACATGTTTCGGCAGTTGCCTCTGCCATCTTCAGTGTGAAATGAACAATAAATTACAGTGAAATATAAATACTAGAGAAATTACAATAACAATAATGACAGTAATTAAGACTACAGCAATAGTAATTCAAAATTAAACAGAAAGTTTTAAATTGACGTGTTTGACCTGTGCGTTAAGTGTTGGTTGTCCCAAAATATGTGCAACGCCTCTTTGATTTTGAGAGCAAACCGCGAAGATGCCTGATCAATGATGGCAAAATTGTCCCAGGAGCATGCAGAGTGACACGCTAAGGAGCTCTCCAGATGCTTGAAAATGTGTGAGGCCCTGTCCATTTCCAAATGTTCCCTTACACGTGTGTTGAAATGTCGGGTGGTTTCACTGACATAGCAAGCTGCACAGCCTGCACACAAAAATTTATAAACAACGCATGATAGGAGTCCATTGGGGACAGGGTCTTTCACACTAAAGAGGCTACCTACTTTGAAAGAGGAAAACGATAACACGACAGGGCCTCACACATTTTCAAGCATCTGGAGAGCTCCTCAGCGTGTCGCTCTACATGCTCCCGCGACAATTTTGCCATCATTGATCAGGCATCTTCGCGGTTTGCTCTCAAAATCAAAGAGGCGTTGCACATATTTTGGGACAAACCAACACTTAACGCACAGGTCAAACACGTTAATTTTAATTAAAACTTTCTGTTTAATTTTGAATTACTATTGTCATAGTCTTAATTACTGTCATTATTATTATTGTAATTTCTCTAGTATATATTTCACTGTAATTTATTGTTCATTTCACAATGAAGATGGCAGAGGCAACTTCCGAAACATGTCTGTAAAACTTCACTGCTTTTATCCAGACATTATCAACTCCGTTGATAAAACCAAAATTTTTGTATACTACTTCCCCATGACAATGCAGCACCACAGTTTCTTCACAAACTATCCCCTTCTACACCGTATCTTCACGCTGGCCCATCAAACCTCTTACTGAGCAGGAGAAAGCACGATATACTTAAATTATACACTAAACTGTCAGTCTTGAAACCAGGAAAACACTTACTTCAGGCACTGAATCATCATCACAGTATTTTTGTACCCAGTCAATCATTTCCTTTGTCAGTTTTTCCTGGAAACTTTCTGTATCACCCAAGGCCTCTGCTGCAAACCTGAAATTGTAAAAAACAGCTGTACAAGTCATGTACATCACCATTAGACTAAATAGAGGGAACCTCGTTTTGAGTGTAACTGGATGTTGTTAACCTATTTGCTCCTAGAGCAACCCCATTTGTCGAGTAAAAATTGTCTGCTGTTAGACAGAGTAAAATCTACAAGTCTTACTCTCAGGTGGGGACTGAGGGTTAAAGTATTATTATTAATTTTATATTCAAGGCATTAAGTGGTGTGGGTCCACATGTAACCATTTATAAAAGGAACTACGTATATACATGTACAATTTATTGTAATAAACCTGTAAATTTAAGTGCCATACTTTAATAGTTAACTTGTATATCTTTAGCTCCATGCTTAGTTAGAATTAGATGTGAACTTAACACTGTATCCTACCTGCCTTGATTTTTGAAGATAAATACATATTCCAGTAAGATAAAAATGATATGTTTCGTAATAATAAAGTGTTGTTGTTGTTATTGTTACATTTCCAATCTTTTGAGAAAAAAGGTATCTTCTGTTACTGTACCAGAAGTTCTTTGCGATCCAATGACCTTACTTTCTTAGAGGTGCCTCGCAAGAACAACTCATAAGACATTTGGGGATCAAGCATTTCCCTTTACTGTGCAGTCCATCCACGTGGCCTTAAAACTTCCAAAGATGATTAAAATGGCTTAGAACTTAGCTACTTTTAAGAAACAGTTTTAATTTTAATTACAGGTATAATTATTTTTTCTTTCATTGTCAAAGAAAATGTATTATACTATATACATTATAAAATTTTATTATATACACCTACTAGAGGTTTAAATAATATTATCAATATACGCCGCCAAATAGAAAATCGTCCTCCTCAAAACACACGCTCAGCGGGCCGCAAAAGACTGACAGCAGGCTGCTAATGCATTATCAGCCCTACAGCCCTACAGTTTCCGTTAACTTTGTGATGATTCTGTTACCAGCATAGACATTTTTAAGGTTAACTTTGTGATATGCCTATTATATATAGATGATTTTACGCATTTTTTGGGTAATTTTAAATAAGTTCACTGGACTGAGTTGATTGTTCAACAACACTTACATGATGATTTGAAGTGACTTTGAATTTCTTATTCACTTACAGCTGTAGCTTGTATTATTAAAACTCGCATTCTGGATATCATTTGGCCTTCTTTATTGATAATAATGATAATGACATGACTTTTTTCGGGAATAATTATTGTTTATTTGACGCGGGCGCAAATAAACAATATTCCCTCAAAAAGTCATGTTATTCCCTTATTAATGAAATTTATCCCACCTGTTTTCTGCTTTAATGTACTTCCTCACATCCTAGATTAAAGAAAAAACAAAATTCACTACAGCTATAAATTCCGATCAGGCCATCACTACTACTACTACTACTAAAAAATCCCAGGTGGGGGGCAGAGTCTGAACATGAATAATAACATTTATCCAAAGGTTGAGAGAAACAGGTGGAAAGAATAATGGGATACCGACCCGTGATAAATTCCTTGGAAATTTTCAAATTGCCTCGATATTCCACAGACTCTCATAAATTTTAATCTCTAAAAGACTTCCTATGTTGAAAACGTGTACGTAGAATTTGTGCGGTACAATCAAGCGTCTTTGTTAATTTATATTTGCCGATGGTGATCAATGTCTGACAACACCCGGCCAGTTATTTGCGTGTAAATAGCGTGCACTGCCTAACATGCCTAATTCTCAAGAGGATTCCGCCAGAGCTAGGAAGGCCCGGTACAGTGACAGAATTAATGACACAACCACGTGAGCTGCAGTATTTCAGCCGGTTCTGACTCACCTTGGAACTGCGGTGTTTAAGCCA
Organism: Montipora capricornis; assembly: GCF_036669925.1. Taxonomy (NCBI): domain Eukaryota; kingdom Metazoa; phylum Cnidaria; class Anthozoa; order Scleractinia; family Acroporidae; genus Montipora; species Montipora capricornis. Next base: position 29,256,139 of record NC_090894.1, read on the forward strand.
GGAAAAATCATCCTTAAGTTCAACTCCGTGGACAATTTGATGGTTCAGTACTCTCTTCGGGTTTGGCTCCCCCACTGATATTCCAAAAAGCCTTGAAATAAAACTCAAGGAGGATAAGCGACGAAAATTAGAACCAACAGAGGTCAGTGGTCCCAGAGGAAAAGTCGAGATTTTCGCCAAGCGGCAGACTTGCATGATAAAAACGTTAATTAAGATAGGAGTGAAAAATTAAACTTTGCAATAATTTCTGCATGATTCTATGATCGGTATTTTCCAAAGATGTGTTTTTCTTCCGTTTTTAAATTTACCAGTCTCTTCGCTCCAAATACAGAAAAATCAGCGGAAATTGATAGACTAAGAATGATATGTTGTGTAAATCTATTAAAGTTTCTCTGACGTTGGATTGGACTTGGAAAAGTGGATTGCAAGCTCTAACATTCTTACAATAGATAAATATTTGCAGTCAATTACTCTGCTTCTGCTTCCAATACTTCTAATGTCAAAACCGAAAGTAGTCTCGATTTCCGCCGCTCTCTCGAGTCCGGTTTTCGGGGAGCGCGGGCCCCTTTGACGAAACAGCGGCTGGTGAATTAGTAATAGCGACTAAACGGCCTAAACCGAACGACTGCAACACTGTTATCATCATTTCTAGCAACAATTTATAATGGTAATAGGACTGAAGGGAGTCCAATTTGGTCTGTAATCATACGAGTGGTTAACAAAATCGGACGATATGATCATAGACCAAATTGGACGACACGAAGTCCGAGGGTGTTACCAATTAATCATAACCATTACAATTTCCGAGAAAACAAAATTAATGCATTACTTTTTCACTGTCTAATGTTAGAAATTTGTCCATTTTGGAAAATCCCCAGTTTGGTAAGATAAGTGGTTCTTGCTATAGTTATTGTGATAAATTCTGTGATTGGTGGATTGAGCTGGGTGCACTTAATATGATTGGTTGATGTAACTGTCCGATTTCAGGTATCCGATTACAGCCAACTGTCGAATTTCAACCCTACACAATGATTAGTGAAAAATAAAGTAGTTAATGCACCAATCAAATTTGAGAAAATTGATTAGTCCAAATATCAAATCCCTCACTACCAATTAATTAACTGCACACTTTTTCAGAAAGAAGGAAGGAAGTCTCTACAACGAACTATAATAGTAACTTTACAAAACGAGTTTCCAAAAATGTCCCTTCTTCTTGCTTCATGTCATTTCATGAAAACTGACCAGAAAAAGCCATCCCTTAAAAAAGTTCCGTTGTTTAAGCTTCAGAAATGCAAATAATATAAAGTGCAATCGTTGAGCATAGGTAACTAGTAATATTTAGACCCGTTTTAAACGTCGCATTTTACATGTGCCAAATATGATGCAAATGAGCGAAAACGATAGATTTTTCTCATTTGCATTAGATTCGGCACATGTAAAATGCGACGTTTAAAACGGGCCTTAGAGGTTCAAACATCAGCGTCGAATCGCAACTTTTGTTGTGAAAAATGAGTTTTGCAGCGTTTTGAGCTCTGAATTTGTGGGAAAAAAGCTCACAAACGTTCTCATTCCATGAAAAAATTGTTAAAAACGTAAGAATTAGTGTCATATTTACTCTTAAGCGATTTGCGGCTTTTTGGTTGAAGTCTCTTTATTAATTATTCATCGAAAATGACTTCACGAGAAATTAAATGTTTTGGGAATTGACTAACAATGCCAAATGAAGTTCTATTAGTAGCACATATTTGCTATTCTTGTTTCCTTTATCTCTTCCATGACGAACAGTGTATTTCTGGCAATTTGTATTGAATTTTAAGACTTAACTCTTGTCACATTTTTCCGGTCTTAAATTCTTAAGCTGCTTAAGTGGTGTTCAGGAAAATTTACAAGCCTGATACTTACCGGCGGAGCTCATTCTGATCGTCAGGTCCCTCTATCACCCAAATTAATTAAACATCATCTGCACCCAAAGAGCAAAAACAAAAACCCTTTTAAAAAAAACCAATGTGCGGCTCTCAGTTCGTGAGTTTTCAATTTAACAACCAGTTCTTCCCTGTCAGTTTTCTCCTGAGCAGACACTACAAAAAGTAGCGACGCTCCCACAAGTGTCTTTTTATGAAATGGATATACCAAACGGAAATGTTGTGAACCGTATCTCTCTTTTATGAATCTTACGCCACATAACATGCTTTTGTCCTGCGAAGACGTGAGTGCAAGATGTACGCTTGCGTGCCATCTCTTTGGCCTTCTTGCCGGCTGCAACTCCTCACGTGGACTTTATTACTGATGCGTATTTAAATCAAAGCGGTTAAAGGGACGGACTTGAAGCGATTTTTGGTCAATATTAAACATACTTCATTCTTTACAGTTAAAACTTTGATGACTTTCAAAACCTTTCTGCATTATTTCTTACACGATCCAAGTCACTTACCTAATTAGCGTGTAGACCGCAACATTTCGACCGCTCATGATTCAGGCAAAAAGGTCGACTGGTTACGCTTCTACCTATCACATCCCGATCACCGAGATACATATAGCACCGCGTAACCAGTCGACCCGTTATCGCCTGAACAGTAAACTGTCGAAACGTCCAGGTATACAAGCTAAGTGACTTCGTCTTGAGACAAGCAATCATAGGTTTTGTTGTTTATTTACTACCCCGATGACCAGTAACACCTATTTTACGATATAGAACAAAAGGGTCATCCAACACATGTTCTTTTTTAACCTTTACACGAGTTACTACACAAAAACATGAAACTGAACGTTCACTTGACTGGGAACGTTTAAAATTAGGTCTTGAACGAAACACTTTCTTACTAGACATTCGATCCCGAAAGTAGGTAAATATATTCTGAGCAAAGGAATCACTTTGGACTTTATTTTGTGGCTGCCAGCAACGGAACGACTGAGGAGCTCAACAGCGTCCGTTGGATTTTTAGTGTAATACTCATAATGGTCATAATGGCGAAACAATTTCCCTTTAAGTGGGCTATATTATGACCTATTCGCGTTTATTGTCAATTTTTTAACCACAAAGTTTGGGAAGAGTAACCTTCGATTCAGCCCTGTATGCAGTTATTCAAGCTTTCCCTTAAGCTGAGTGTGGCTTTCTTGAAATCTTGCCTTGAGGGCCCCATAAATTCTTTTGTATCTCACAAGAAAGACGTATGAAAGCTTTGAGACTATCTTCTCCTAGCTAGTCTTGAAATTGAACATGTTAACAGACCACCTTTTCAAAAAAAAAAAAAAAACCAGATCCCAGTTTCACAAATAACAATTTGGGCCTTTAAACTTTTATTCGGGACTTGCGAGAGGGGCTCAGTGGTGTATGGCATCCTTTCGTTCCGACATCTCTAGTTAAATTACTCAGTGTCACTCCTGATCAATTGACGAGAAAAACACTAGTACTCCGTGAGCTGGCCAGAACAAGTGATCGCCGATGTGACTGTCCTGAGCAGGTTCAAACCGCACATCCATTAACACAAACCTGAACTATTTGCCATCTTTTACCTTCCCTCTTCCCACTTTCGGTTTGTCAAATATTAGGTACAGAATGTTAGGTACATGAAGGTAGACACGGTATTTGGCACCGCTGTCAGGCATTTCTGACATTCCACCCGTGCACCTGCAAGTTTCAAGACTGCATGCAACGTTTAAGAATATTTTGTTTCTGACCTTTGATTAATCCTGATCGCTAGAAGATTATAGCTTCCTCAGCATAAACAAAAGAGAAAATCTCTCATAATCTTTTTTAGTTACAAAGATCATTTTACACGTCCGATGAAGCATAGTTAGTACTACTAACTATGGATGAAGTTACTCACTATAGCTAAACTAAAATGTTCACGCGACTTGATTGGGAGGAGATCATTCTCTGATTATTCTAGTAAAAAGAAGCGGCGATAAACTATACTGAGTGTAATTAAAAGCTGTAGACCACTGACGCCCATTTTAATGTTCAGCGGAAGTGATAGAACTTTAAGTCAATGAATTGCTTTGGTTAAGAGATAAACCATATCCGAAGAGGCATATCATTGCTACAATAAATTCCCAGAAAAGCGCATGTGTTGCTAAAGCCCCATACGTATTTGCGAAGCCGAAGTCGTTTTCAAACTCATCTATCAAGCTTTTAGGGGCAGCTGATGTTATCAAAAGCAGCAGTCGCTTTCTTAATAGCAAACTTTAGCGTTTTATTATTGTCATGATTTGAAAATTCCCTTTAGAAAGTAATTAAAAATCCATTAGCTGCAGCATGTTTCATTATTATATATCTTAATTATTTGTTCTGTGAAAGACAGATCCACTAATCAAACTTGACCGGATTATCAATACATTTAACAATGACGCGAGAAAATGGGTATAAAAGAATGCTTATCTGCAAGTCATTTTAGCACATGGTCGCACGTACTTTCACAGAACTTAACTCTCTGGAATTTTTCCTGAACTCTTGATCACAATGAAGTACTCACCGTCGGTGGCTTTCCTCTGGCTTTTAGTTTCAAGTTTGCTCTTAGTTGATCATCAAGAAGTAGATGCATACGCCGTTTGGCCAAAGCATACTGGAAGCGGACAAGGCAAGAAATTGTTTAAAAAATCTGATGAGGTACATAAACTTAATTAATGTGGACTTTTTTTAGAAATAGTTTCATGAATTCGGGTTTGCTTTTAGGTGTTCACCCATCAGGAACATCAATAAAAATGGATCCTGGGGGCCAAATTTGACTTTAAAACTTTGACGGTTACATCTATTAGTTTCATAATATAGCTACAGTAATTTGTCGTAAAGAAATTGTTCCTATTGTGTCTTTGTGAGATCCATACAATGACACGATCCTTAGCATGGTGATTTTAACATTATACTTTCATTTATAACAAGAATTCGCTTGATAAATTCAATTGTTTCGTTGTGTTCATCCTTTGAATCTTCAAAAGCTCCTCTACGAAACATAATAGCTTTAAAGTGGTAAATAAGAGCAAATATTTATTCTTAATATGATCTACCACAAGCTGTGCTTAGCATTTTCACGTCAAAATGTTGTCACCTTTGAGCTTATTTTCTCTTTTTCTATTCGCTACTTTCCATTCCGTTGATCATATTGTTCCCTTAATTGTCAAAGTAAACCTCTTGGGAAAAAATATTAGAATTGATGAGTCAGGAAAAGAAATGAGTATAATTAAAAAAGACTGAACTGGCCTGCCTTTCAAGAAAAAAACTCCACCATAAAAACGAAAAATTTGCCAATTTTAACAAATGCATGTAAGTTAAATACCTATTTTGCTCTTATTTCAAAGAAATTTATCAAATACTAGGAAATCTCAGCGATCGTGGGAAATCACATGTAAGACTTGACAAGTGCGTGTTTGTAATCGATCTCTGAGCACAATAAAGATGGCATTCATTTTGCAATGAACTTACACACCTTTGTTTCGGGTAGATTTCTTTGTTTTGTTTTCATTTATTATTATTATTATTAATGACTTTCAGAAGATGAGTCACGCTTTTTTGTACGTCTTTTCTTGAGAATATTTCTCAAGGCAGTGGGCTAGCTACTCAAAGACAAATTGGAGTTCTGGTGCTCTTAAGATAGGAGATATCGAAATTTCTGAAGAGTTAGTGCTGTTGAAGTGAAACGCAACCGCTGAAAAAAGTTGCTGTATAATCATATTTTTATATAACACATAATGCTACAGCATTATTTTTAACGCTCTTTCTTTCTATTGGTTTTATATTTTTCAGATGGACATTTATCGAAGAAACATTTGTGAGACTGCTCGTGCATTGAATTGCAACGAAGATGATTATCCACGGGAAAACTCACACTGATAGATAAACTCGATGTTTCACGCATTTGTAGAAAAAACAATAAAACGTATTTTAACATGAGTTTTAAATAAAGTGCTGTAATTTGTTTTTCCGATTCTGACTAGAGGATACTAGGAAAAGTGCCATTGAGACAAACAGGAATCGGGGGAGGGGGGGGATACTCCCTTATATGGGCTATATAGGTATGTGAGGCGCAAAAGGGTATGATTTTTTAGCCCTTTTGGTCTGAAATATGGTATCGATTTTGACCATTTTGGTCTAAAATAGGGTATCATGGTTTGTGCACTCTCGTCTTGAATTTGGCTATGTTCTTTACACGAGTTCTTCTTCATCATTAGGCGATAAGACCATTTCCAAATGTTCACGCCAACCGTGTATCCGCCTTTTTAATAAAAGCGTATATTTATATAAACATTTCCTTTAAGATTGGTCTGACCTAGGGAACTGATACAGGTCTGATATAGGGTATTGATTTAAGGGTCGGGTCTGAAATAGGGTATCAAATTTTTTATCAGGTCTGAAATAGCATAGAGAAAATCACAGTTTTTGGTCTGAAATAGACTGCAAGGGTTTCAGGAAGCGTCCCGCACACTCCCACCCAATTTTTCTTATCCTTTGTGTTGCGAAAAATTTTGTGTCTATTATCGTGTATGTACAGAAGCTTGAATAATTTTAACTGTTGTTCAGAGCGGGGTTTTTTTTTAGCTTTTTTTTTTCTGTATTTGGATGTGATGTAACGTACCTCGTGCATTTTCCCGCGCGTGCAGCATCGACCATCGTTTTTGTCCATATTTGGGCAAAAATTGGTGTTAAAATCCAACAACAAAAGCAAGGTGACACACGCTAACACATCACGCATGCGCACAACCATTTCACCTGGTCAATTAGCAGCCATGGACAGCTGTTTCGGCCTTGCTGGGCCTCATCAACATGGTGTGGCTAACGTCCCAGGCGGGTTTTTTAAGCACCGCTTTAAGTGGCAGCTTCACATGCAATACTTGAGATAACCTGGGTTGGGAACCGCAAAACTGTTCTCCCACGGTGTGTTGGTCACACCGGGTTGGTAGTTACACGCTTCAAAGTCATGTATTGATAGCACTTTCGAGCATTTTAACAAGGCCATAAAGGCACAATAGTAAAAATTTTGAGCTTAAGCATTAGCATAATAGCAAAAAATAAAAGAATAATGTGCCAAATCCTAGATAGGATATGATATGACATCACGTGACATGACATGACATGATTTTTTATATTTGATATAGATTAACAAATATAGATGATGTGAGAATCCTAGCGTGACAAAAACAGAAATCCGATCCCGTTGTTGTGTTACCTTAAAGGCTCTTTTGTTGGTGACAAAAATTTCTCTACCCTTATAGCCAACAGACAGCTGTCGTTGTTTTCATCTTTAAAACATCGCTGTTAAATGTTCCCTAAATCTTAACAAAAAACCAGCTGTTACTTCTGAAATTCAACAGAGCTAGTTGAAGCAAGCGCATGGGTTAACCCCGCACCAAATGCTTCGCGTTGCAAAAAATCCTTCAGATGCGTGCTTTAATTCGTGCTTTGCTATAAACCCCAACCGTGAAGCAAATGAGTGTCTATTTTATTACCACAAAAACATCCAAGTCAAGAACATAACAAGTCTATGGTTTTATTTAGGTGACAATTCCAATTTGTATTAAAACTGCCAATGTCAAATATCAAGTCACTAATTAAAGTCCACGAGGGTGGAATCTTCATATTTGCATCTTTTCAGGTTCAGTATCAATCATTCGCCATTCGTTGATTCAGAGTTGTCTCCCAAGTCGCAGCTTAGTAAACGCGCAGCCTCACAAATGTTCTTTCGGGATGGCGCGAACTGAAACTGAAGACACACAATCGTAACGTTAACACTGAGGCAACCACTAACGTGAGCCATAAGACCAGTAATCTGAAAAAGGTTTTTTGACAACATTTTTGCCATTTTGTCTACTCTGAAAGATAAAATCCTCAATCTCTAAATTCCAATTCGTTCCGGATGAAGGACCTGCCAGCAAACCACTTCCGGGTGAGTGGAGCTTCCTGGGTAAATATCTCGAACTAAAAGGATTTTATTGAAGGGGAAGCTTCACGCGTTTCAGAGCGAGGATATCCTAACAATTTCACTGAAAAAATCAACCCTGAAACAAAAGGTCTTCTCATTGGTTTTCGTAAAGAAATATGAAAAGAGTCTCTAATTGGTGCATTCATGTTAGCACGAGGAGTGAGTAGGCGCCGTAAGGCTCAAATAGCCAATTTCTGGCCATAAGAACCCTACAGCGCATGTTCTCCAACATAGAGTTTCCAGAGCCTCGGGTCCATGCGCTATATAAGATCCGACGCTCTGGCGACGAGAATGGGTCTTTGAATAACTGAGGAAAAAGTGCAGGAGTAAGGCTTCGGACCTTTTAAGTGAGTTATAGGGCCTACGTTCTCTCAAGAAAAAAGTGGCCGACTTGGCGTGATATTTTAAAAAAGGTTTATGGTGTGTGAGACCCCTTAAGCCGAAACAGCTATAAGTCAAAAAGTGGTGGAACATGTAGACTTAGATGTAGATCCAAAAGTGTCTTGCTAAAATTGCTAGGGAACAACTACGAAGAGAATCCTACCATTTGTCACCATGCAAGTACATTCCGGCAAACCCTAGCCTCGAACAGTTGAAGAAATTCTTACCGTTGTCACTAAAACTCCCTTTCTCTCTTCCGAAAAGGAGAAGTCATTTTCTCACTTCGAAGTCAAGATTAAAATCACTTTACGGAACTTTGCTGTTACGAATGTAGCCCAGGAAACAAGACAACAAGACGAAAACGATGACAGAACGCATCCGTAAAAAAATTTGTTGAAATATTTATAAGAATTTAATAAATCATTGGTAGCTAACTTCAACTATACAAATTTCGCCCGGCGAAACCCAAGATTTTTCGAGGTTTGTCGAAAACAAAATATTAATTCGCAAACAGGGATTGCGGAAGGATTATTTATGCAATTTTTGGCACCCAACAAGAACAGCTAGGGCAGCAATTAGTTTGCTAAAAAGGCCGCTTGAGAACGTAATTTTCCCATACCAACTTCTGAATGGAAGCTTTTATTTAAATTTCGGGTCTCAGTCAGACAAATTCTTCCCGCTGTCAAAACTATAAAGAAAGGAAACGGTCATTATGCATTACAAGGTATGCGAGGCTTCAAGTTGAATTTTTCTTTTGTGTGGGTCTGACTACGTCGACATCCAACCAGGCAGACCAAGAGGTCAGAGGAGCAAGTGTAAAACACCTATCTGTCTCTTAACTACTTGAAATGATCTCAAAGATAAGTGAATTTTATAAGGCACACATCTCCTCAAGTTAATTCTCTAGAGAATTAAGCTTTGCCTTTGAAAATGAATGTATACTATCTTTAAAATCGGAGTGTATACTGAATACACAACGGTGGATACTTAAGAGAAAAGTTAAGATTTTTTTTACCCCTGATGAAGTTTGGCGGATCTGTCTTTTCCCATTCATGGCAGGCCCAGTAAGTACGGCTAGTGCTTCAACTTCCTGATAAGATGTTAGTACGAACGCTAAAGACAAGATACAGAACACAACCAAAGAACTCCAGAGCTTGGCCATGGTCACAGAAACTCTTAAAATCGAGACAGACTTCAAATTACCCCTCGTTGTACTTGACTCGTCTGCGTGTATCAGGTAAAGCACAATTTGCTCAAGGCGTTGTCTTTAAATACAGCTCCCCTTCGTCATTTGTCAATGATGTGTTCCTTTTTGATTAGCATTGAAAGCAGTCACAAATTTTGCGTCCCACTGGTACTTTCCCTTAACAAAGACGTTTAGGAAGAATATTATGCGAAAAAAGCATGACCCTAAAGGTTCTAATGAGCAAATGGTTTATGCGCTGTTTCACCTGCAAGCATTTAAGATTAATTATTCGGCCGAGAGAAAAAAAAATCCTCACCTCATGAGCAGGCACAACTGACTTATGAGGGAAACAAAACGAGGGGATTTTAATTTTTATATCATTTATTATATGTTCAAGAATGGCTCAAAAAAAGGTATTATTAAACATTCTGATTTTATAAAGTGTCCGAACTGTTAAATATCGACAGCGAAAATTGGAAATTGACGGCTTTTACCAACACCGAGAGAGCTATTAGATGAAAATCTATTAGTTTCTTTTGCATTTGTCATGCAGCTGGCTGTTAAAACTTTGCCAAACAAACAGGATATTTAATTGAAGGATAGAAATTATTATTCCTCACTGACACATGAACGGAGGAACCCGGAAAGAAGTGATAAATTTAGGATTGAGGGGTAGTAATTTTCGTACAGTAGGGAGTTTCGAGATCAACGATCCCACACCTCCTAATTCACTTCCTGGAGAGTTGCGCTTGATTTTAGAAGTTAGACAAACCGACATAATGACGAAAAAGATCAATAAACCTGAACTTGCAGTTTTAAATGAGATTTTCGTTACCGTCGCGTCGTAGATGCTATAATTGTGTCACAAGTTTACTAAGATCCCTTGTGAAGATGTATATACATGGATCGAGTAGCTAATTTTACAACTGTTTTATTGTTGGTTCCGTATATACGGCGTGTAAATTGGGACCTTTTTACGAATGAAATTTGTTACCCATCATTCATAAAACCAATATTTTTGCTTGTTCTATTCTCAACCATTTAATTCCAGTTGTTAAATTGTTTACAAATTATTCTGGTTGATAAAGTTCTAGCAACAGGGGGCATTGACTTTGGTAAAGCTGATCAAGCCTTTGTAGTTGTCAATGACCGTATAACTTTATCAGTTGCCGGGACAAGTCGCTATCCAACAGTTTCAATCTTTGCAAAGATTCAAGTATTTGCTCGCGTAATTGTAAATATGCATACTCTAGGAACATCTAAGTAAAACTAAAGGGGTGTTCGAGAACCTTCGCAATTGGTGTATACAGCGTGATATAAATATTATTATTGTCATTCACAAAGCCGAGACCGTTCTCTCACAGATGTGTATACCTACCAACCTGTTGAGGCGCAGGTATTTGCTAACGTTCTAAAAACGTAAGCTCTTTCAAATCTCATGTTACTTTTTCTTTGCCAATCGATGCTCCAAGAAACATGATGTTTTCGTTTGCAGCTGTTCAAAAAGGGAAACCTAACGAACAAATTATAGGGTCTCAGAGGGACCGTGATTTTGAAGTTCCCCTCACTGATGGATAAAGACCGTAGAAAATTTTATCTTCTTGAAGAAAGATACCATCCGCCAACCTCCCAGCGAAGTACTTATACTTGCGTCCTGAAATTGCTAATATGCAGACCTTTTTGATCGGCAAAAGTTGTAAAAATAAACCTTCCAAAAGTCCTTGGTTGCGATTCTTTTTAGTAGAGAAATGAAATGTGAATAAAACTACTTCAAACAAATCTTCTGTTAAGTTGCTTCTGTGCAAATTTTGATTTTCGACAAAGGAAGCGCTTGTGCAAATAGTCGTGGATACGATTTTCCCCATTTCCAAATTCTTTGCTCTGGGGTCATTCCTTTACATCTCGTTCCTGCGCAAATCTTCTCTTAATCAGGAAATTGTTCGTACTTTTCAAGATTTATCCTCTGGAACTAAGTACAGAAAGCCACAATTTGTCTGTAGCATAACTAACCTAAAAAATTACACCGGAATCTCTATGGCAATGATACAGTTTCAATTTTGTTTCGGTCGAAGAGTTGCTTTGTTATATAGCTTTGAAAATAAGCTTTCATCTTACGGTGTGGAATTATAAAGACTGAGGCTCTTGAAAACCAAAGACAGTCAAACATTTCGTTAAGTATTTATTCTGTCATTTCTTTTGTTTACCCTTAGGGCTTCAACACCTCTTTAATCTTTATAATTTTGCTCAGAATTTGTCAGGGGGCACCCCCCTTATTGCATGAGCAACGAACTTGAACTCGCAGACATATATTGGCAAACAAACGAAATCCAAGGGCGTACTTAAATACAGCCATTTAGTTTTAGTTTTTTTGTTCGAAATGAATACAAGCTGTGGTCTATTTGACACGTCTGTCGCTTTGCACTACTTTTTCTTCATCGTTTAAATTACTGAAATGTAAAGATGAAGCTTCTAATAGCTACCAAATTTAACAAATGGTGATCTATCTTATTTTAACTCGTCCCTTTTTCGGTAATTTTTCAAAACATCCATGACTATTTCCTCTGAAACAAAAGACAAAAACGATTTGCCACTTTCTTATTTAACACACACCCTCACATTTAAGGGAAATTAAAGCCTTCTTAAACAATGCAATTCGATTTAATTATTGAAATATTGAAATTTTGATAGCAAATGACATATGATGAAGCGATTGTTGATTTTCGCCGAGACGCTAGTTAAAAGACTTTCGTGTCCAAAGCGTAGTCGCCGCGAGCCTTTTCTATTTTTGTGAATTACTTCTAATGCCGTGAGCTAATGACAACTTGTGTCAGAAACTCAAGGAACTAAATATTTTTAAGTATATCGCCTTTATTTTGAAGATAATCTGCACAAGAAGATGACGTTTTATGACTTAACTGAGTTCTCTTAGGTCATAGCAGTGTGCAACACGAATGACCTTAGTTTAAAGGGAAATGTATCGTTTTTTCAGTGTATAACTGTAAAATGGTAAAGAAGGTCTTCAAATTAAAAGATAACCAAAAAAGAATAATGCAGTTTTATAACCTAAGACAATTTTTTTGCATTGAAATCATTTTCGGTCTTTCGTCTTAGAGGGTGACGTGGATGGAGATGGATTGAGGTTCTCGCGTTCAGATCTACTGTCAGACTTGTCGACCAATGATGTATTACATTCAGTTCTTTCAGCAATGCACTCTTTGCTTAAGAATCTTTTCTATAAGAAAGTTCAGGTCTGAGATAAACTAACATTTTAAGAACATACTAATAACACTACCCAAGGCTGTGGATCAGTTAAGAAGGTCTTCATTTTTCTCATTTGTAATTTTTGTTTTTGTGAGTCTTATACATGAATAACGGTAAAAGACTTTAAAACAACAATATAAAGCTGTTGTTTTAAAAAGGCCCAAGGACGTTTCTTTTTAACATGAGTAAACAATGTGGTTTTTTGTTATTGCATGATACACTAGACAACACCTCAGGTGTAGTCCAACTTAGTATACCACACATGCATGCAAATTTAAGAACAAGTAAAGAACGTTTTCAGGCCGCTCAAATCTCAAAAAGTAACATAAAATAAGAACTTTCAGCTTCAGCCCCAATATTAGACGTTCTTATAAAAAAAGAGTGTAATTTATCCTGCATTATTTATCACTTTCTGTACAAGTAATGATAACAGGGAATTTTTGGTAGCTTTGATCAGAAAAAGCAGAAATCTTGCGACTTAGAGAAACTGAATTAGTCCTTTTCAAGAATGTTTTATTTGCAAGAAAAGTATTTTTCCGACTGCAACCTCCTTCCTGTCGTCAAATAGAAGGTAGTAAACCTTGTATGCCAACTAGGCGCGAGGAGGATTATATATATATATATATATATATATATACCTCTGAAGCAATATTAAGTTGAATCCCACTAAAGGAATAATTTGAGGAATAACTCGAACTTTCCTTAATCAGTTGTTCATTGTTGTTGCGGAAATAACCATAAAAGGATAAGAGAACTCCAGTGATATATAGCAAAGGAAAACAGGTGACACCAATTACTACCGCCCACTTTAATACCTAAGGAGTATATTTTTGATGCCTGTTAAGCTCGCTCTCGGATAAATGCTCGTATGCTATTTCAAAAGAATTTACATTGCAACCAATTCATTCATTCAATTGTATGTGTACTTAACGGATCCTGGGGCGCTTTTAACATTCTCAGTTTTGAAATTTTCTTGATCGATGCGCCGACCAAGCCGATAAAAACATCTTTGTGCTGTTAACTTGAGACATTTTGAATCAAAGAAAAGAGAACTTTGA
>NC_090894.1:29274937-29277437 GCF_036669925.1 Montipora capricornis
TGTTGGCGAAACGACCGGTATTTGACTAGCTCTCTTTTTGAGCTCTTGTGAAAAAGCTACTCGCAACTGACGAAGGATCCAATTGTTTGGTTCCGAAACCGGTATTGCACCTAAAGCTTGGCAAACAATTCTCTTTAGAACTCTACCATGGCGCAGTCAATTTCCGATGCGGAGATGGCAGCCATTTTAACAGACATGGCGGACAGCCAAGTACCCGCACTATCACCGATCAAGTCACCAAAAAGACCACGTGACTGCAACAGTCCAGTGAACGAGATTCCATTCGCAGAACCAGCCCCAAAAAAGCACAAAGCAGACGAGGGCAGCAAATCCATCCGGAATCGCCTCACTACACTGGAGACCAGACAGCCAAATGTAAACGGTCGCTCCAAGTTCTGAGAGAACACGCAAAGAACTCTACGTGTCCATACGGCTTGCAGTAAAGACCAAAACCACACATCAGGTTCGACCGTGAATTCCAGACCGCCCTGGACCAGATCAGTCACCGCGCCCATACGGAACTGCTTGCCCTTATGATCAAACAGCAGGAAAAGAATTTAGCTGCCGACAACCAGGCCATCAAAGCCCAGCAGCAGCTACTACAGAAGCTGTACCCGAAGCAGCACAGTTTCCAGGCTTCCAGAAACCAGGCTGCGAACAAAGCCAGACCAAGGGCTAGGCCTAGAACTGAGAAAACACCCAATACTCAACAAACTTGCAACTTCGCTTAAAAGCAGGCTCAATTATCTGAGCTACAGAAAATGTTTTGTAAACTAAGCGAATCAGTGAATGTAAATAAAAACAGTGTTGAACCTTACACTGGTATGTCTTCCTCTGACTCTAAACTTACAAACCCAAAACGATACGCCCAAACATGTCATAAAAAAACGCTCCCGCAGACGAATCAGCCTTAATGAACTATTAGCCTATTACACTAGAGCGCAAAACGAAAGATATATTAAGAATCTTTCAAGCGAAGCTCTTACAAACGACGAGGTTAAACGTCTTTGTAGAGGCCTTAAATTTATACCAACGCCTCCAGTTCCTAGCTCAAACAAACCCTTGTTAAAGGATTTCGATCATTTTGCTAGAACAATGCGCTTAAAATACATGTTCGCAAAAAAGCGGAAAACTGCTGCCCATCCCTTCCATGTCAGATCAACCAGGCAACCACCCGTTCAAAACTCGATTGCTCTAGAATTCGAATATATTAACTTGGAAGAAACCAAACTCGAAATTGTTTCAGCTGTTTTCCGCCCTCAAATTGATAACATTTCAGCGGACGAAAGAAATGCTATTAGCGCACCAAAACGCAACAGCAAAATTAATCTTAAAAAAGCCGACAAAGGAACAACAACGGTCATCCTCGATACTGCACAAAAAATAGACGAAGGCTTACAACAATTATCTAATGATAAGTTTTACAAGCCTCTCTCATCTCCTGTTGTGCAAGACACCGCCCGAAAAGTAAAAGAACTGGTTAATAAATTATTCCGTTCGGGACACATCGAACTAACGACCCAAAAATGGTTAACAAGTGGTCTTAAACAGCCACGTATACCAGAATTTTACACGCTGACTAAAATTCACAAGAAAATACCAGTCGGCAGACTATTGAGAAGATCACTATGAGCAGAAATTACCTATCCCGACAAGCGATCTACGGGAACTAATGCGGCTCATTTTTGAAGAAAACTCTTTTAAGTTTAATGAAAAACACTTCGTACAAACTCCCGGCATTGCTATGGGAGCTAAAATGGCGGTCGCTTTCTCCGTTATTTTTATGGGAGACCTTGAAACACGACTGCTAGCGGCTAGCCCACTGAAACCCCTTGTTTGGAAGAGGTTTATCGATGGCATATTTTGTTTGTGGAACATTCCAATGGAGGAAGTTTCCATTTTTGTTAACTTCGCTAACTCGTTCCACCCTACGATCATGTTTACTTGTGAAATGTCAACCGAACGCGCTGTTTTTCTCGATACGGAGGTATTCAAAGGACCTCGCCTTTCATCTCTTGGAATTCTCGATTCACAAACCCACTTTAAGCCCACTGAAACTTTTCAGTATACACACTTTTCATCCTGCCACCCTTTCAATACGAAAAAGGGTTTTATCAAAGGAGAAGCACTACGTCTTTTACGAACCAACTCAGTTAAGGAGAACTTTTACAAACACAAACGAGACTTTGAACAAAGACTCTGTAACAGAGGCTATCCCACAACGCTCGTTCATAAAATCCTGGCTGAAGTTCAGTTCTCCGACAGAACAGAGGCTCTTCGTAACAAAACAAAGAAGGCGAAAGAAATTTTACCGTTTGTTACCACTTATAACCCGGCTATACCGAAACACTGGCACATCATCCAACAGCAACCTAGACTTGCACATATCTTTAAACAGCCACCGATTGTATCTTACAGGAAGAAAAAATCACTCACTTTTAGTCCGCGAAAAACTTCCTTTAATCACGCCGCAATCATAAAAAACTTGTAAACAAAGAAG
>NC_090894.1:29282437-29299937 GCF_036669925.1 Montipora capricornis
AAATGTCTCCAGGTGGCAACATTGGAAAGAATGCAGTCAGGCAGTCATTAGAGAAATGTCAAAGCTTACACAGCTTTTCTAATAGACTCTTGTGGATCACTGCAAGACATGCCTTATGATGAATCTTTTTCTTTCGATCCTCACGATTTTCATTTTCAAAGTTAGTGGGTATAGTGGACTTACTTTTCCATTCACATGCTCCTAACTGAAACACTTCCACTGATAACTCTCTTGAAGACAATTTTTCCTCTTTGAAGCCACCAACCACATAAAGGGCTTCCTGAATGCATACCATGTTTGCAGCTTGACGACACACCTTGAGGTTACTCATGACTTGCCATTCATCAGTTGATGGGTCATATACCTCACAAGACTTCAGTGCCTTATTTTTATTTATGCCACCTGCTATGTAGATCTTGCCATTCATGGCTGCTCCAAAAGCATCATATCTTGCCTCATTCATAGCTGCAACCTCCTCCCATGCGGCCGAAATAGGATCAAACCTTTCCACTGCTTTAGATGCTTGACGCAAATAAACACCTGTATATCCTCCTACTAAGTAAAGGTGTCTTTTATCACTGACTAAACAAGAGCCAAGGCGACGAGTTGGTGGATCAGCCACGGGCTCGCAAACATTCTCATCAATCTTATAGAGAATAATGGCCTTACAAAATAATGCAAAGATGCAGCCATCTAAAACCGATAAAGAAGAACAACAATTCCCAGAAATTGCAGGTCCTGTTTCAACTGTCCCCTGGGATATTTTGGAAGAAAGAAAGTATTCTGTAATTTGAGATTTTCCTGATCCAACACGCTGTCCCCCGAAAATGCAAACTTTATCTCTGTATTGAACAACAGCATGATCTTGATGTTCAAATAACATGTCTGGCAAATGATACCAAATGTCTTTCTGGGGTACATAGCATAAGGCTGTCCTGCCACCACACACAAAAATCACATCTATATATTTCTCTAAGCACTTTCTGGGTGGCTTGGCAGCATTTTCACAGAAGGGATCAACAATGCACTTCATGGATCTCAACACAAAATTCAAAGTCTCCTTGTTTGTTGCTACCAGTTCTTCATTGATCAATTCATTGAAGAGAAAGTCATGAGACATGGATTTCAGACGGACTTGACTCAACAATTCAGCAAAGTTGCTTTCTCGTTCACTCTTCTTGTGAGTCACCCACTTTACTACTCCCTTAAAAATTTCTTCCTCAGAGGTGACAGTGACATCATCACTGGAAACCCATTTCATGACTTTTTCAATATTGAGATTCAGGAAGTCGTCTGTTTCCATGACTGAACTGAAATTTGAGTTAATAAACTCGCAGGACTCCTCCATTAATTCCAAACACTGATACTTGTCGGCAAAGTAATAATTGAACATGCAGTTTTCAGTTGTAATGTTTCCCACCAAAAAGTCACAAGCCAAAGTTTTCAAACCTGGTAAAAGAAGATAATCTGCTGCTGCGACTAAGTCGTGGGCGGTATCCTTAGTGACTGCAGCTATACCGGTGTAAATGTATTTAAAAACGTCTTCCATGACTGACCCCGTTGCTTCTTCAAGTTCTATCCTGATGAACTGTTCCTTTCCCTCTCTCATGTCGCTGACCAGAAGTGAAAGAAAAAACGGGCTTGCTGCTCCTAACACGAGTCTGTGAGCTTTAAACTCTTTGTCTTTTACTGACACTGTTACATCGAAAAAACTCTCTTTTCTTCTCAGAGCATCCAGACGATAGATACGTTCTTGACAGTGTTTTGCTGGATCTGATAGCATTGGCTGTGAAAGGTCCGCCATATTGGAATTTGATGCGGAAGTGTTCAAGTCTTCGATTTCGAATGCAACTGCTCCTACGTATTCTTTCATGTCGATACTCGCAGAACTTTGCGACATGATAATGCGTTGGTAAGAAAAAAAAAAGTTAGCACTGGTTCATAAAGAGAGGAAAATACAGAACGTGACTCTGATTAAGGTATCACCAACCTCAAACCCAGTCTCTCTCCCTCTCTCCCCATTTTACCCGTGGAAAAGCTCTGCCGCTGTGCAATGCATGAGTGCCCTACACCCTGGAACAAAATGGGGATTAGGTGAGAAAGTAAAGGGATTTAAGACAAAAGACAGTCCCCAGGTGGTACGGGATTGGTAACGTTTCGGTGGTAAGAAGCATGGGCAATAGGTGGGAATTTATAGCTGAGCCTGCTTATTTGCAGTCTATTTCGGTCGGGTTGGCAGAAGATAGGGAAATAACTGCGTTGAAGGCGAAGGCTGTCTCGTGCAACTTCTTGAGAGTGTCCGGCGGTAAGTTGTGCATTCTCACAGCCTTGTTTCTCCCAAGACTGTCTAAATTAAAGGCCAAATTGTCTGTGTGGGCATCCACTCGCGCATTGGTAACGAGGGTTTTACCAGCTTGTAACGTATTAACAAAGGCGAAGGCTTCTTTAACAATCGGAAGAGATCTAGTATCGCCAACCCAATAGTCGTGAAATTCAAAAGACGGCATGCCCGCTGACAGGATGGAGCCTCCCTATCCAAAATCCGAAGCATCAGAGGAAATCTTGACCACAATGTGTTTTTCATTAAGCCAAGGGAGACAACCCTCCCAAGAGTCCAAGAAACGCCATTGTTCTACTTCCTTCCTAAGACCTCCCGTCACCCGAACTAAACGCGAAGACCTAGCGAAGCAAGCGGTGCATCGGAAATATCCTTATCGTAGAGCAAAGCCGCAGGGACTGGGATACAAAACGAAGATATGTTACCAGCCAGTCGCTGTAGGGTCTTAACTGAGACCTTCGGCGGTTTGCTAAGACGTAATCACGTCAAGTTGCGAACTTAAGCTTTTCATCCTCCGGTAAAAGGAAGGCGCAAAGTTGAACAGAAGCACGGTCAACCAAGAATCCAAGGAATCTAGCTACTTTATCCCCTGGAAATAAGTAAAGAAAGCTACAATTTGTACGTAGTATAACTAAACTAAAAAATACACAGAAATCTCCATGACACTGATACTGTTGTAATTTTGTTTCAGTCGAAGAGTTGCTTTATTGTCTAGCTATAAGTAAGTTCTCATCTCACTATGTCGGAAGATTGAGGCTCTTGTAAAGCACAGACAGTAAAACATTTCACCAAGTATTTATTCAGTCATTTCTTTTGTTCACTCTTAGGGCTTCAACAACTCTTTAACCTTTAATTAACATTTTGCTCAAAATTTGTTAGGGCACCTTCCTCAGTTATTGCATGAGCAACTCGGCGAACTTGAACCCGCAGGTATATATTGACAAAAAAAAGAAATCCAAGCCATTTAGTTCTGTTTTTCGAAATCATGTGAGCTGTGGTCTATTTGACACGTCTGCCGCTTTGCACTACTTTTTCTTTATCGTTTAAAAATAGTTAGTTCCTTGAGTTTCTGACACAAGGTGTCATTAGCTCACGGCATTAGAAATAATTTACAAAAAGAGGAAACGCCCCCGACGACAACGGTTTTGACACGAACGTCTTTTAACTAGCATCTCGGGGAAAATCAACCATGACTGCATCACATGTCATTTGCTATCAAAATTTAACCCTTTCAATAATGAAATAGAATTGCATTGTTTAAGAAAGACTTTATTTCCCCTAAATGTCTGGGTGAAGTTTAAAACAAGAGGCAAATCGTTTTTATCTTTTGTTTCAGAGGAAATGGTCATCAATGTTTAATTTGAAAAACTACCCAAAGAGAAATGGGTTAAAATATGATAGATCACCATTTTGTTGAATATAGTAGCTATTAGAAGTTTCATCTACTTATTTCAGTGCTTTAAGGAAGTCATGTGCATATCGCCTTTGTTTTGGAGACAATCTGCAAAGAGTTATGACTGAGCTGAGTCCTATCCTGTCATATGCAGTGTGCTTCACGAATTACCTTAGTTTCAAGGGGAATATGACTATTTTTCAGTGAATCTGTAAAATGGTAGCGAAGGTCTTCAAATTAAAAGATAACCAAAAAATGATGATAAAGTTTTATTACCTGAGACAATATTTCCGCATTGAAACCATTTTCTCTCTTTCGCCGTCGTAGAGCGAGGGTGAGTGACGTGCGGATGGAGATGGACTGAGGTCCTCGCTTTCCGAGACTTACTGTCAGACTTGTGGACCAATGATGCATTACAATTAGTTCTTTCAGCAATGCACTCTTTGTTTAAGAATCCTTTCTATACGAACGTTTAGATCTGTGATAAACCAACATTTTAAGAACATACTAGTAACAATACCCAAGGCTGTGGATCAGTTAAGAAAGTCTGCATTTTGCTCATTTGTTTTTTGTTTTTGTGAGTAGTATAAATAAAGGTAAAAGACACGTAAACTGCAGTCTAAAGAGGTAATTTACTCTAACACTTAGGGACGTTTCTTTTTAACAATAGCTGTGGTTACACTAGCCCTTTTACCCATGGGTAAATAGCTTATGCTCGCGGGTAAGGACGCTTTTGTGTGTAACCGCTTTGCATAGACCGAATCTTGCCCAAGGGTTATTTTCCATGGATACATAAAAAAGAACAAAAGGACTTCGCATGACAGTTCCTGAACTGGAAAGTACGGCCGCCTGCACCGGTGGCTCAGTTGGTTGAGCATCGGGCTGTCATGCGGGAGGTCGTGAGTTCAATTCCGGCCGGACCAACACTCAGGGTCTTAAAATAGCTGAGGGGAATGTGCTGCCTCTGTAATTACATCTTCAAATGGTTAGACTTTCAAGTATTCTCGAATAAGGACTGTAAACCGGAGGTCCCGTCTCATAACCCTTTTTGGAATATTAAATAGTACGGGACGTTAAAGAACCCACTCACTGTTAGATAAGAGTAGGGGACGTAGTCCCCGGTGTTGTGGTCAAACCTAAGCTGGACGGGGGCATCTTTCACTTTCATAAAATTAATTGTAAACTGCGTAACAAGCAGTCTGGCTAAAGTCCCCAACAAAGTATTGTAAAATTAGTCCTGAAAAGCCCCGTTGGGGAGAGACTAATAGAAAAATCATTGTATCTCATTGTATCATTGTATCTGCTCCCTGAGGAGGCTTGGCCATCAATCATACATCATAACTTAGTTAACTGCAGTGCTCTGAGTTGACCTCTGATACGCTCGGCTAATTTCACTCCTATACTTGTAGCAAGCCGGAGGTAACATAGCAGGGTTTCGAGCATCACTGTATTTCTTTCTTTAATTTCATGGGTTTGCCCTTCACACTGTAAGCTACGAAATTGGTAAGTTATCATCGTTCTCTTCTCTGTTTATAGTTTGCAAGGTCAGTGAACTCATATCTAATTATATTTTACCCTAAGGGGAGTCCTTTACTGTTTAACCGCATGCCCAAGGGTAACATAAAACCTGAGCTGAACCAAATCCAAGCCATTTGCCTTCCGGAAGGACCCAAATCTAAGGTGTGTGCAACTACAGCAATTAACAATGTTGTTTTCTTATTGCGTTCGAGGTACGAGAACGCAACTCCTAATTTGTGTTGTAAGGGAAGTTTTTTCGAGATTGCATTTTCGTCGACACACTTTTGCCTCGCTTTGAGGCGCTTGGTTACGTTTTGCCTCACTTTGACGAACTATCGCACGTGGTGATTTGTATGGAACGCCAGAACTGTCTTATGATACTTTTGGTCATGATACTCGGTGCTTACGTCCTTATATTCGGTGCTTACTTCCTTATAATCGGCGCTTAAATCATTATATCCAGTGCTTACTACGTTATATTCGGTGCTTAAATCATTATAATCGGTGCTTACTTCATTATATTCGGTGCTTACTTCATTATATTCGGTGCTTACGTCATTATATTCGGTGCTTACTTTATTATATTCGGTGCTTACTTCATTATATTCGGTGCTTACGTCATTATAATCGGTGCTTACTTCATTATATTCGGTAGTCATTCTATTATATTGGGTGGTTTATTCGTTCGGTGTCCGCTTCATTATATTCGGTGTTCACTCCATTATATTCGGTGCTTACTTCATTATATTCGGTGCTTAAATCAGTATATTGGGTGGTCATTTTATTATACTGGGTGGTTTATTCGTTCGGTGTTCACTTCATTATCTTCGGTGTTCACTTCAGTATATTCGGTGCTTACTTCATTATATTCGGTCCAAAGTTCGTTATGATCGTCACCAGGCTCCCAAAAAACATTCCGTATTTTGCTTTGTGGAAGCGCGAAAAAATGGATGACATCTTGACGGAACTAAGCCTTGAAACGCTGGCTGCAGTATTTCGACGAGAAAGAATCGTTCCTTCGATAGTACAGTCGATGAGTGATGAGGAAATAGAACGACTTGGTGTAACTGCGATTGGAGATCGAGTTCGATTGCGTGAACTTTGTAAAGAAGACGAAGGGAACAGTAGCAGGTCATCGTTTGGCTCTCGAAGTGTTGGAAGCGCCTCAACAAGCAGAAACGGCGTTGTACCTTTAGCTGACGCTGTACTGGAGGAACGAATGCGTCTTTTCAATCCTAGGGGTCCTCGGTCGCAGTCTAAAAGTAGAAGCAAGAAACATCCTTATCTACGAACTTGGACTGTTCACTTTGTGTGCCTTGCAGATAGGTATCAGTGCAAAACACCATCAGCTGTTGAGAAACAAACTTTGCACAAAGCTGGCTTAGGAGTAAAAAAGATCAAGCTACTCTTAGATGATGATGCAAGTGCAGTGTATGAGAAGCTTGTCTCGAGTGAAAAGGACGATGTAGGTGATGTGAAGGGGTTTCCTCAGTTACGTGAAGCAGGAGGATTTGAGATGCTACATTGCCTACCAAATTGCCGGGATTTAACACCTCTTAAGTGCTCCTGGGCTGCCAAAGAAATAAGAAGTAATTTAGGAGGGCAATCCAAAATTTACTTGAGACCAATTCAAAAAGATCTGTCCACTAAATCTCTTTTGCCGCAGAATTCTTGTGAAGTAAAAGAGAAATGCATGGCTTGCAACAAAGAATTCCCAATGAGTGAACTCAGAACACACTCTTTTTACATGTGTACAGTTGGATTTAATAGTGGTTCAGACTCAGAGGGTGACAATGGCATAACTGGGTGCATTGTAGAAGGCACAGCAAATGCTGACTCTGGAAGTGAATCGTCAGTGAATCCTGGGATGTCCCAAGCTCCACAACAAATACAGGAAGCAAACCCAGTCATTGAAGTTTCTGACTCACCTGTACCTGTACTTGAAGAGAAACAAGATAACATTGATACTGCTGTTGGAAAGGTTGTAACCTTTTGCCGCACAAACAATGTACACAACCCCGTGGAAGTTCTCCGATGTATGCAGCAAGTCATTGTTACTGGCAGGAAATTGGAATTAGAATCTGACAGTGAAGTCTTAGAGGGGGAGACAAACTACATTAATGTAGACAGAATGAATCTACTTGAAACAGCATTTGAGGAAATAGGGGCTCTGGAAAACCTTCGCCTCACGTTGGAGGTTTCTTTTTATGGGGAGGCAAGTTGATTCTTTCTGTAAGGTTTTTTGTAAGCAACACCTTAATGCCTGCAGTAATCTCTCCAATTTACTATTTTCACCATCCCACAAGGCAGTATTTTTTTTTTTTTTTGGGGGGGGGGGGGGGAGGACGGGGGTTTACATAACAACAATACAAGTTATTTGCCCTTGGGACTGTATCATGCTTCAGTGAACTGAATATCCATTGTTTTAATGCAAGTACCCCCCAAAATGAACTGTATTATGTGATTGTTGAAAAAAGCAAATAAGGAATATTTTGTTAGTAATGTTCATTGCTGTGTATTTGAAGTGTTGATTCAAGTGTTCCTCGTTGTTTTGTGCTTACCTTTGCATTGCTGCTTAAATAGCTGTGCTTTTTATTCCTACTGTTAGTTTGTTATTGGCAGGAGTTGTACAAAATACTCACATCATGATGTTAACATGTGTCAAATCTCTCACACAAAAAAACTGGTCAGTGTAGTCAAATACTGCAGTGTATTCCTCAGGTAATTCTACCACTTGACTACAATTATCACCCCTTTATTACATTCAGATTAGAATGTTTTTCAGCAACAAGTACTAAATATCTGTTATTTCTCTAGAAAGCACGTGACTATGGGGGCCCGAGGAGAGAGTTCTTCCGGCTCATACTCACAGCAATTAAAGAAAAGTATTTTGACAATGGCATTCGTGAACTTCTTGCAGATGATTATTATATTGTTGGAGTGATAATTGGTGGGTAATAAAACTCACACTGATTAGAAGTGTAATTATTTTTGTCTGTGATCCCCATTCCAATGCCCTTAGTGTGTCATTAAGCCTTGACCACCAAGTTCTTTCACTGACCTGGGATGTATGCTGCGTTAGGGTTACTTCGTTATAAACAGTATTTACAATAGTAAAACAGTATTTTTGGTTATAGTAGTATTTCCTTTGACATATGGTTTGACTGCCTGGGTTCAGGCCGCAAAAACCCACCAGAATAAATTACTGCTGCTTCAAAAGCGTGTATTGCGTATGATTTTCTGAATCCACGAACGCATGTCATTCCTTTTTTTATCTCTTTGAAAATACTAACCATTCAACTACTTTTCTTTGAAGATGTATCACACTTCATGTGTTTATCAAATAGTTCCGCAACTGAAGCAACCTCTGAAAGATTTCTTAAGTGTAACTTGGTACATGGTACAATACAAGGGCTTCCTCTTGTGGCAAATATCACATTGAATTTTCACTTCTGAATCAACAGCTGAATTGTTTTCTTTGCTTTGGTGCAAAAGTATGGAATTGCCTCCCTTTCGCAAGTATGTAACTTGCCCAAACTAGCGTTACATAAGTCAATACGCAGAGCTTTATTTTGAGCCCTAGAAGGTGAAGAGGATTATAGTGAAGCACCCACAGTAGCCTATTATCTACAATTAATGTGTATTTTACATAGCTTTTTCTGTAATTAGTGCCTCCACTATGTTGCTTTCGTTAGTGTTTTGCGTAGTGTACTTAAGTCATTTGAGTGATTTTATTTATCTGCATCTGTCTGCAATGTTAATGTATTTTGATTTACTCCAAATGTAATTATTGCTAGTAATTTGGTATCGATGAGCTTAATAGTTATACGTAATTTCAATTATTTTACATCTACACAACGTGACGTTTCTATGCTATTTGAGAGTTGTGTATGTACTTCATGTCAGTCATGATACAGTTTAATAAAATTGATGTTATGACATGAAACATCTCCTAATGAAAGCTTAAACTGATTTTTAGGTCTAAGCATCGTTCAGAATGGAAAGGTCCCCCAGTTTTTTTCAGAAGATCAGCTGGAAAACATATTTAACAGCATTCAATCCTCAGCAGCTTATAGTAATTTACAGAAAGGATTGGACAAATTAGGAATATGTATGGTATGGTCCAGCTTCACATGTTCACTGTAAAATGCTGTTGTTGGACATGATGAACTGTATTGAATTTGTTCTGACCTATGAAATGCAACTAAGTTTCACTTTGTACAGTAGTTATGAAATTGTTACATTAGTAAGAGGACAACATGAAATCTCAGAAAAATATTTTTTGGTGAGGTTATTGTGTGTTGAGAAGAAAAAAAAATTTTAAGGGGATTTTGAAATTCTTAATGACATGAATGTTGCTGTGATGATCAGTCATTACTTTTGTGTTCTCTAAATCAGTGCATAGATGATTAGTAAACAGGCTTGTATTCAGTTCAGTTCATTTGTGTCCTTTGATACATGTGCAGTTAACAAAGGATGTACATTTTATTTGTATGAAAAATTAGGAAAAGTTCTTTCTTTCACAGTGATGCAAGGTTACATTTTTCTAAAGTCAACAGCAACAGATTTTAAATTCAACATTTACAGGTCTGCAAACAGTTGCCACTCCTTGTCCACATTTTCAGACCAAGCCCAGCAGCCAAACTTACCATCAAGAAACTTACAAACCTTTTAAAGCCAATATTTGCTGAAGATGGATCAAACCAAAGGCGCTTTGAAGGAATTGTGTATAGTGCTTTCTGTAGATACCTGAGAGAGGTACAAAGTAAGTACTACCTCATGTACTGGTGTTTACAACAGTTGTAAGGTACATAGTCTCAACTGGAATATTCTTTGGCCAGTAGGCAAGTGTAGCACAATCCTACAATCATGGGTTCAAGTCAAGTTTATCAGTAGAATAATAATAATAATAATAATAATAATAATAATAATAATAATAATAATAATAACCTATCAATAAACTTGCCAATGGTTTCAAGTAAGGTTATTAATGGAAGGTTCTGACATGAAATACAGAGGGAAAGAGCCTATGAAAAGCTGCAAGATAATCCTTCGACTTCTCTTTCAGTTTCAATCATTGCACTTGCCACAATATCAATAGTGAGGCCTTCCCTTGTTCCATGCTGTGTCATTATTGAATATGGAATCATGTGCCCTAATGGTTCTGTAGAGAAACTATTGGAGAATAATACTTAGTAGTATCAACTAAAATCTGTGTTACTTGCGAATTGTTTGTAGTCTCTTGTGATTATCTTGGATGCTACAATTGTGGTCGGTTTTAACATGCTATCTTTATTGCTTTTTGGTAAATATTTTCTAACCTTTGTGATGGTAAGGGGAAAGATCAAAATTATTGATGTCTCGTCCTCTAAGTAATGCATACATTTTTGGTAAAATTTATCTTACAATGTCTAGTTGAGAGACAGGATGGGATTGGTTATCTTCAATTACATCACAAAGGGTGTACATGTGCTGTACATGTATGTATTTTAAAAACAATGCATACTACCAATATTAATGTTTGTGTAAGGTTTTGTTTACTCTCCTTGTTTGTGTTTTCGTTTCTTTCTTTCAGCTATAAACATTGTAAGTAAAATGAATTGAATTTTTTGTCATTTGCTTGTTTTAACAGGTGGAAGGAGGAAGAGAGTGACTCTGGCCCATGTATTGTGGTTTGCAACGGGGTCAGATGAAGAGCCCCTCTTGGGATTTAAATTGCATCCCTCGCTGCTCTTTACTGCAGCAGTACAGTCCTTTCTACCAATAGCTAACACCTGTATTAATGCCATGATATTGCCATCACCCACACTTGAGATCAGTATTCCACCTGACGAGAAGCTATTTGATTTATATGACTGTGCATTTCTAAATAGCTATTTTGGCAATGTGTAACATTCTTGTACTTTGTGGCTTGTTTTATCTTACTGTTGTCATTTGTCAAGGGAAGACATTATTTTTGGCTGCGAATGATTTAGTGGTTGAAACCTGTAATCATTTTTTTGACTTTTCTAAAACCTTGCTGTTATTGTTGTTTACCCGATGATTGCTTAACCATGACTGCCACTCCAAGAATCACAGTTCCAAGTGAAAACAAGAAATGCCCAGTTCACACCCTTTGACATATTTGAGTCTAGAAATTTATGCTTTAACTTCAACTTCAGTTCATGAAATATTTGTACCGATGGCACAGGGTCAGCATTTCTTACCGTTTTATCAAGCCTTTTAACTTGGTAGGTTCATCTTGGCATAATTCATTGCTTTTTCTTGTGAGTGAAGGTGGGTCACCTACTTCCAGTTTGGCAGTATAAAGGACACAAAATTCACATAATTTAAACAAAGTTAGACAAAGTTCACATTTTGAAGTCACTTCAGAGAGTACTACAATACAAATAATGTTAAAAGCAAAATAAAGTTGATGTTTTTTTTCAGTATTTAGTGTAATTCATTAACAAAAACCTAGTTTAAGTTGGCCATTCCAAGGGGTCCTACCAGAACCCGGCACTCGAACGCAACTTTTGTTGTTACATGGGCTCCCTCCTTTATAGTGATATGTAGTGTAAATAACCTGTCATGAACTCCTTTTTGATATCTTACATGTACAAACTACTGCAACTTAACGCATCTACAACTATTGACAAGAGAGTGAATATTGATTATTAACCCTTCAAACCGGTTTTTTAAATACAGTCCTTTCATTTTTCATAGAGGTGGTGCTTTCTAGTTCACAACAACACTGAACAGGAACATGTATTTCTGATGCAATGCTCTATCGAGGTTAATAGCTTTTAATCCTGCCTTAGTCATATGGTTTCGTCCTCGCATACTTTAGTTAAATTTCTGGGGGTGACTCATTTGCATTCCTTTGAGACAGCACTGACTGACTGACGATATGAAGAGCTTTCAGGTACACTTCAATTCCAAAGTTAGATGATGTCCATGTCGATGCAATTTCATGGTTCAGTTCCTGTCTACAGTCGTTGCTCAACTGAAATGAGAGGGCGTCAAAGATAGGCCTCCCAGAACCGTCGTCACCACCTTCACTAATAAAGCCTTCAACCCCATAGTGAGGGATGAGCTCACTTCGCAATTCTAGTCCAACTGGGTTTTGAAGTTGACCTGCTACCCACATTCTTATTGGTGACGACCTCGTAGTTCGCATTCTGTGCTGTGACCAAGCTTTGTTCCAAATGTCTAACTTCTCTTGAATTTTGGCCCGGTAAACGTGGTGGAGAGCAACCAAGTGAACATCATCCAATGGGTCCAATATCCCCTCATCCTCCATGAAGTAGAATAACTTGTAGTAGAGTGCAAGAACGCCCTGGTAGACATCCCTCCAAAGTCTCTCAATGCGTTGATTGTGGGTGCTCTTACCTGTGATAGCACTACCCCTATCTGTCCCTCTTCTTGATATCATGTAGTCGACTATGCCCACATTTTCACTACCCTGATCGGTTCGAATTCTGCTGGGTAAACCAAATTTTTCAACTGCTCCCAAGAAACAAGCCAGAATAGTATCTGACTTATTATTGTCTCTGCATTCTAACATTACAGGCAATCGGCTATAGCCATCAATTCCACCGATGATTATAAAATTCCACCTTACAAGTTTATGGTTTGTGTCTATATGCCACAAGTGGTTGGGACCCTTCACATTGTAGACCCTTCGCTGCAACCTACCCTTCTTTCTTTCGCGTACTCCTTCTTCATCTACGCGATGGATGCTATCTCGAAGTCGCATTCTTTGCACTTTAATGCCTCTTTCTTGGAGAAGAAATTTAAGCATTCCTTCCCCACAAAATGGAAAGTCCTTAGACAGTTCTGTTATATGGTTATCAAGCTCTTCATCTGAAACATCACTGAAATCCTGAGAGCTCAGTCCGTAGCTTTGCATTCGGCGATAAATTGTGCTCTCCGAGACAGACAACATACTGGCAATTTCCTTGATCTTGAAACCCTCCTCTAGATGATTCTCTAGTATTGACTTTGGTATGTTGAATTCTGGAGCTCCAGATCCTAAACGATTTCTTCGAGGCTTTCGTTTTCCGTAGATAGAACATTCCATTCGCAAGCTCATCATGTCAGAACTATTACTTACACCCAGCTGCTTCATTTCGCTTGCAGATAACAGTGGAACTACATCAGGTGTGATTTTCTCCTTTTCAAATACCTCCGTTAGATTACTCAAGTTTTGTCGCTTCAGAATGGAGGCCATTGGAGTCTTTTCCGCCATTTTCAGATTCAAAAATACGCGGGAAATCGCAGAATTGCTTTGTGGGGTTATTACCGTCAATAGCGGAGCCTGGTGACGATCATAACGAACTTTGGACCGAATATAATGAAGTAAGCACCGAATATACTGAAGTGAACACCGAAGATAATGAAGTGAACACCGAACGAATAAACCACCCAGTATAATAAAATGACCACCCAATATACTGATTTAAGCACCGAATATAATGAAGTAAGCACCGAATATAATGGAGTGAACACCGAATATAATGAAGCGGACACCGAACGAATAAACCACCCAATATAATAGAATGACTACCGAATATAATGAAGTAAGCACCGATTATAATGACGTAAGCACCGAATATAATGAAGTAAGCACCGAATATAATAAAGTGAGCACCGAATATAATGACGTAAGCACCGAATATAATGAAGTAAGCACCGAATATAATGAAGTAAGCACCGATTATAATGATTTAAGCACCGAATATAACGTAGTAAGCACTGGATATAATGATTTAAGCGCCGATTATAAGGAAGTAAGCACCGAATATAAGGACGTAAGCACCGAGTATCATGACCAAAAGTATCATAAGACAGTTCTGGCGTTCCATAGATTTGTGCGTCGTCGGCGTTCATTATTCTAGCGTTTGGTGAGGTGTGATAATCTTCCATCGTTCATCGTTGAAAAGAGCTGAAAGATTGCTGAAGGTCTGTCAACTGAAGTCGGTAAAATTTTACTTTGGATTAAGCATGGTTCGTCACTGTCCTTGCAAAATGCGTGCGACTCCTCGCGCTTGCATCAAACCGGTTTGTTTTGCTCGGCGGCCGTTGTGCCACAAAGTGAATCTACCGAGTTATGTAGCTCGGCGGCCGTTCTGCAACAAAGTAAATCTACCGAGTTGTGTAGCTTGGCGGCCGTTGTGCCACAAAGTAAATCTACCGAGTTGTGTAGCTCGGCGGTCGTTCTGCCACAAAGTAAATCTACCGAGTTGTGTAGCTCCTGTAGCTCGGTGGCCGTTGTGCCTCAAAGTAAATCAACCGAGTTGTGAAGCTTGGCGGCCGTTGTGCCACAAAGTAAATCTACCGAGATATGACGCTCGTCGGCGCCATTTCATCATGACTTGTGA
Organism: Montipora capricornis; assembly: GCF_036669925.1. NCBI lineage: Eukaryota > Metazoa > Cnidaria > Anthozoa > Scleractinia > Acroporidae > Montipora > Montipora capricornis. The sequence goes on from NC_090894.1 coordinate 29,297,049, forward strand.
TATTTTATACGGCATTGAAATCAACAAACTGAATTTATTTTGTCCAAGCGTTCAGCACAGAAAAGTAATCTTAGGTCTTCAATACCACAAGCTGAAAAGACTTGCAAGTAATAGTTTCATTTTAGAGTAATTTTCAGTAGTTTTCTACTTGTAGAATTCCAAATAAATAGTTAATGATTACGTCTAACAAGTTGTCACGTTCATAGATGCAGTACAGTGGAATTAGATCGTTATATCGAGTTATCGTTATAACGAGACTCCCGATATAACGATATTGCCTTAAAATAAACGAAAATATCTTATTTCGGGGTAAAATTAACATGTGCTTTTTTACTACTGTACATATTGTTTTAAAATTAAACTTGTAATGAGTATCAAATTTGCAAAGCATTAGACGTTATCAAGGTTACACAACAAAGTCTGTGGTATGAATCGTAAAAGGGAAACAAAACAAAACAAAACAAAACTTAAACATTTAAAGTTGTATCTGTGTACTGATGCTGTAATATCGTTATATCGGGGACGATTTTACGCTCGGTACGCTAAGAACTCAGCGTTATATCGGGAATATCGTTATATTGAAGATCGTTATATCGGGGTTCTGTCCCATACATTTTACTGTAACTTTTGCCGGGACATAGCATGTTTATCATTTTACCAGGGATATCGTTATATCGAGGATCGTTGTATCGGGGTTCCACTGTAATAACATTTCCCTATCACACGAAACATCCACCCTCCCCCCTCAGTTGCTACCTGTACCAAAGCTGTACCGTCCTACAAACATCGAACGCACTCGCCTAAGCTTCGATTACCCCTAGTTTTATGATATACTGGACACTGACATCTCAGGTGTAGTCCAACTTAGTATACCACTCAACTTTAAGAAAATGTTAAGAACATTTTCGGGCTGAAATCGTGACAAAATAAAATAAAATATGAACGTTCAGCTTCAGCCCCAAAATTAGACGTGCTTATAAAAAAGAGAGTGTAATTTATTCTGCATTATTTATTTTTTTCTGCACAAGTAATGGTAACAGGGAATTTTTGTAGTTTTGATCAGAAAAAGCATAAATCTTGCGACTTAGAGAAACTGAATTATATTTATCCTTTGAAGTATTTTTGTTTTGCAACTTAGAAAAGTATTTTTCCGACTGCAACGTCCTTCCTGTTGTCAAACAGAAGGTGGTAAACCTCTGGAGCAATATTAAGTTGACTTCCACGAAAGGAATAATTTTAGGAATAACTCGAACTTTCCTGAATCAGGTATTCATTTTTTTTAATGAAAATATCCATGAAAGGATAACAGAATGCCATTGATATAACAAAGGAAAACAGGCGTCATCAATCACTACCGCCCCATTTGATTATACCTAAAGGAGTATATTTTTGATGTCTGTTAATCAGTCAATCTCGATAACTGCTCGTATACTATTTCCAAAAAAATTATATTGCAACCATTTCATTCATTCATTCAGTTGCATGCGTTCTTAACTGTATCCTAGGGTGCTTTTAAGACCCAGACGTATTCTCAGTTTCGAAATTTTCTTGAACGATGCACCGACAAAGCCGATTTATAAGAATATTTTTTTTTTGCTGATGGTGTAAAGCGGGTTTTAATATTCTTTAAATCAGGCCTAGGCCTGGGCATATCGTGCCATGAATTCAGTGCGGAATAAGCGATAGAAAATCAGTAAAACCAGGTATCCGTTAACTAGTTCATCATGTAATCACAATGGGAAAACCGGTGAAGTTTTTCCAGTTCTTGTGGACTCGTTCTTGCTTTGTTTTATTTTTGTACAGGAAGTCGAAGTGAAAAGATCCAAAACACGACAATTAGTCGAACATTTGGCTGTATTTCATTCGCTTACAGAGGCCATTGCAGCTAATCCAGCAAGGAAGACCACCATACGCTGACAGAGTTGAAAACCACTATACTCTTCGAGTGTGGGTTGTTCAACGCCCAAGACGGAGGCTCCGATTTATAGATCTCGTGAGAGAGGACTTAAGTATCACAAAAGCTGAACTTTTCTCCTTGGTTATTGAAAAAAACCCGAGGGTTTGTTCCGCCTGAGGTTCGAACTCACGACCTCCCAGATGATAGCTTGCTGCCTAAAGAACCAAGGCAATGTGTCGGCCTTCGTAACAAACGCGTTCCAAACTAAATTGTGGCATTACATTTTTCAAAAATTCAGAACAATTACTTAGATTCTTTCGGAAAATAGCTTATTCTATCGGGCAATTCTGCAACTTCTGTCGGATTTGTGAATTTAAGCCAAGGGATTTTAGGGGTTGCTGCGGAAAAAATGAAAAATTTTTCAAAAAACTACATCAAGCTACACTGAATCTGAAAATTGCTTCCTTGAACAGGACAAAATTTTCTGTGTTAAGTCGGAATCTCAAAATCGTGTAATAAAGAGAGATTTAGACAGCACGATTTTGGCTACGAATTTCTAATGCGAGTAACTTATACCACGACTTAACCACAAATAGTGCCGTAAATCAGACCTACGGCAGAACTGAAAAAAATGCAAACAAAGTTGAAATTTCACAAGCCAGGTCCTGAATTTTTCAGGCTTCTCTACGCAATTGCTAAAATTGCATCCATAACTGCGAGGATCATAGCTTTACTTGAAAACAATAATATCATTGGTTAAAATAGCATAAATAATCGTGCTGCACGTGTAGCACGGATGTTAGCAAGTTTGTTTTTCCGTCCTCTGCATAACGACGACGTAGGATTTTAAGGACAACGTAAGCATGCAACCGTGACAGGGAATCTTTCATTCTCTCTTTTTACTCTGAAACCGCTGGTACTAATTTATTTGTAGGATACTTCGCCCACATTGTAGGACGTGAACTACACTGAAGAATCCGCTTTTCTTTTGA
>NC_090894.1:29319937-29324937 GCF_036669925.1 Montipora capricornis
CAAAATTGCTTGAAAAGAATGGGGCGGGGAAAAGTTCTTTCCCTTTCCCCATTCAGGGTCTTTAAATGACTGAGGAGAAAAGTACTGCCTCTGTAATGACATCTACAAATAATCAGAATCTCTAGTCTCCAGGACAATTTAAGCAGTTGTCTCGGACACCTGAATATTCAAATGACTTCAACGGGAATCGAATTCATGACCACTGCCAACACAGTGCGCCCAACAAATGAACACAGTACGCCCAACAAATTGACCTGCTCCCAACTGAGTAGCTTCAACGCTCAGTCGGTAGATCATTGCACAGGCATCGCCGCAGAGGGCATGGGTTCGACTCCCCTTGAAGCAGCCTGAATTTTTCAGGTGTCTATAATCTTTATTTAACCACAATTCATCATCAATATAAAAACAATTCAAAATTATAAACTAAGTACACACCTTATTCCTAAATGGCCGCCATATTAGTATTCTTTTGTTTCCATGCAAATTGGCCCTTATGGCCTCGCTTTCAAACGCAAAATTCAAAAGAATATTTAACCTTGAAACGAGGCCATAAGGGCCAATTTGCATGGAAACAAAAGAATACTAAAATGGTGGCCATTTTGGAATAAGGTGTATGGATAAAACTACGGTATCCTACTATAACATCATAAAATAAAAGCTGCTTTCCATGAATGCCGTGTTTAAAATAGTGGCTTAGATGTAATATATCAAAAACGAGAAAGAAGAACGCTATCATATACAGCCTAACCAAGGCTTAAAACAATGATAAGTGGGATATAACAGTAGATGCAACTGGACTTGGGCACGTGGCAGACTGACCGTAGAATGACTTATCCTACCAACGCCCGCAAACTATAAACCTAAATCCCACAAACCACTGCGCACCTAACACGGCTCACCAGGCCTCTGATACGAGCCGGCAAAATAGAAACTTACGCTAATTTACAGTTATCACAAATTGTATTTGTTGTTTAAGAAGAACGACTGAAAAGTTACTATCTACTTCGCATCCAAAAATAACTCATTTTAATTGCTTTTCTTGACATGTGGGTCCGTGGTTGAATGGCTAAGGGATAGCATGCGCATCCGATTTTTGTCAACATATGGTTTGGCACAACAAATTCCAACAAATAGTATAAAACTGTCAACACTAATTTTTAGGGACTTGCCAAATCACCAGAGGCGTGGAAAAATGGAAAATAGGGGAGACTAACAAGTTTTTAAGCCCCTTGGAATGGGAGGGTCACATGAATTTGAACCCATGCGATCATAACGTTTTCAGATTAAAGTAACACAAATAGTTATTCCATCTGTATGTTGCAAAAGACATCCAAAGTAATTGCATAATAACCAAGATATCACCAAGGTTAAAATTTTGGGAATTTCAATTAGTAAACAATATGAAGATGAAACTGTCAACATTTTTTAAAAAAGATTTACCACACAATTTTTCAGACTGTTATTATCAAAATAGACAAAAATCGACATCATTTGCCTGTCCTTTACATGATTATTTTTTCTTGCTAAGGAAATCCTGAAATTTTAAGGTGGGGATGTAAGGCTAGATTTAGAGAAAAAAGTCTTTGAAATGTTTAGTTTCCAGTCCCCCTCCAGGCACTTGGTCACTTTTTTTTTAGCATTTTCCCCTAATTTGAATTTATTTGTCAGGTAAAATTACATTTTACCTCAATTGCAGTGACTAACACTTCAGAAAAGATATCCTGTTGCTTTAATTTCACAGATTTCAAAATCTTGATCATTTTCTTCCCAAAACTGTTGTCAGCCACCTTAAAAGTATATTAAAAGTAAGTGAAGGCCAAACCCTTAATTATCAAAAAAGATTTGTCCATGTGGTACCAAGAAGGAATGTCACCATAAGGCAGTCATAATACTGAATTAAAGGGAAAAATGTCTCCACGTAGCACTATTTGAAGGAAAGCCACCACAAGGCAGTCATAAGAGAAATGTCAAAATGTCAAAGCTTACACAGCTTTTCTAATAGGCTTTTGTGTATCACTGCAAGACATGCCTTATGATGATGAATCTTTTTTTTTCGATCCCCATGATTTGCATTCTCAAAGTTCGTGGGTATAGTGGACTTATTTTTCCATTCACAGGCTCCTAACTGAAACACTTCCACTGATAACTCTCTTGAAGATGAATGTGTGTCTTTGAAGCCACCAACCACATAAAGGGCTTCCTGAATGCATGCCATGTTTGCAGATTGACGACACACCTTGAGGCTACTAATGACTTGCCATTCATTAGTTGATGGGTCATATACCTCACAAGACTTCAGTACTGTATGATGTCTCTCAATTTTCTTCATGCCACCTGCTATGTAGATCTTGCCATTCATGGCTGCTCCAAAAGCATCATATCTTGCCTCATTCATAGCTGCAACCTCCTCCCATGTGGCCAACATAGGATCAAACCTTTCCACTGTTTGAGATGTCTGAAGCAAAGGCAAACTACTTCCTCCAACTAAGTAAAGGTGTCTTTTATCACTGACTAAACAAGCTCCATAGCGAACAGTTGGTGGATCAGCCACAGCCTCACAAACATTGTCATCAAGCTTATAGAGAAAAACGGCACCATCAAATGAATCTAATGCATAGATGTAACCAGCTAGAACTGATAAACAGGTAAAATTGTCATTTTCATGTCTTCGTTCAACTGTCCCCCAGCAATTAGTGGAAAAAAGAAAGTATTCTATTACATGAGATTCTCCGGGTCCAACACGCTGTCCCCCAAAAATGCAAACTTTATCTCTGTATTGAACAACAGCATGATCTTGATGTTCAAATAACATGTCTGGCAACAGATACCAAATGTCATCCTGGGGTGCATAGCATAAGGCTGTTCTGCCACCACAAACAAAAATCACATCTGCATACCTCTCCTTGAAGCACTTCCTGGGTGGCTTGGCAGCATCTTCACAGAAGGGATCAAAAATGCAATCCATGGATCTCAACACAAAATTCAAACTTGCATTACTTGTTGCTACCAGTTCTTCATTGACTAACTCGTTGAGAAGAAAGTCGCGAGACATGAATTTCAGGCGGACTTGTCTCAACAATTCAGCAAAGTTGCTTTCTCGTTCACTCTTCTTGTGAGACACCCACTGCACTATTCCCTTAAAAATTTCTTCCTCGGAACCAACGGTGACATAATCACTGGAAACCCATTTCATGACTTGTTCAATATCGAGCTTCAGGAAGTCTTCTGTTTCCATGACTGAACTAAAATTCGAGTTAATAAACTCGCAGGACTCATGCATTAATTCCAAACACTGATATTTGCCGGCAAAGTCATAATTGAAAATGCAGTTTTGAAGTGTAATGTTTGTCTCCAAAACATCACAAGCCAAATTTTTCATACCTGGTAAAAGAAGATAATCTGCTGCTGCGACTAAGTCGTGGGCGTTCTCCTTGGTGACTGCAACATTACCAGTGTAAATGTATTTAAGAACTTCTTCCATGACTGACCCCGTTGCTTCTTCAAGTTCTATTCTGATGAACTGTTCCTTTCCCTCTCTCATGTCACTGACCAAAAGTGAAAGAAAAAACGGGCTTGCTGCTGCTAACACAAGTCTGTGAGCTTTAAACTCTTTGTCTTTTACTGACACTGTTACATCGTAGAAACTCTCTTTTCTTCTCAGAGCATCGAGACGATAGATAAGTTCCTGACAGTATTTAGATGGATCTGATGGCATTGGCTGTGAAAGGTCCGCCATATTGGAATTCGACGCGGAAGTGTTTAAATCTTTGATTTCCAATGCAACTGCTTCTACGTATTCTTCCTTGTCGATACTCGGAGGACTTTGCGACATGATATTGCGTTGGTTAAGAAATAAAAAAAGTTAACACTGGTTCATTAAGAGAGGAAATTACAGAACCTCTGATCATTAAGGTATCACCAGCCTCAAACCCAGTCTCTCTCCCCTCTCTATGTCACCGGTAGAGATTTGTCATGTGGGATTAAACTTCAATTTTCAACCACCTGACCCGCGACCTAATAATTACCATTAGTGATATTACCTTGTTGCTTTCATTTCGATTCGTCCATATAATGTTGATCGATGAAATTGAGTTCAATTTAGCTGAGATTTAATTAATTAATAGTCAATTTAAAAAAACTTCCAGCTAACGAGAGCAAGCTTAAGCTACTCATGGTGACCATGCGATCAAAAGAATAAAAGAAGTCTTACAACAATTATATCTGATCTTCTTTGGTAAACTAAAGGAACGAAATCGAGGAAAGAATGCAAGAAAAAAAACCAACAATATGAGGTATTCTGGATAGTCAGCAAACCACCTACTTATCCCCGGTCAACAAGATGTAACTTAAGTCAAAAAGAACATGGCATGAAATCACGTGTTAGACTCGACGAATGCGAGTTTTGCGTGCGTAGGAAATACGGGAGAGCTATAGTGGTGTTTGATGAGTACGATGAAATGTCAACTAAAGCTATGACGCAGCAGAGGCGTGCATCAGGGACACTTCCTGTCACCTTTACAGAAATCATGTCTAACGATGAAGAAGGATGACTATTTCTCGAATCCCATAAACAACGCTTTCTGTTAATGCTAAGCGAGGCTCTGGCGAAGGGCTAACGCTCGAAACGTCAGCTTTTAGAATCCCTCTTCGGTGGTCAATTTACATTATCAACTCCGTTGATAAGGCCAAATTTTTGTCTCCAGAATGTAGGATGCGTAACACACCTCGCAAATGGTGACGCCGACCTCCTTGTAGTCAAAACCGCCGAGTCTGCCTGAAAGAATACCACGGTTCTAGTTGGGGATGACACAGATTTATTTTTGCCAGTCCTTGTGTGTTATCATGCTTCCGAAGGTGGGTGTGACCTCTATTTTAGACCAGAAGCAAAGGCAAACTCGAGAAGTGCGCGCGTCTGACATATGAAGAAAGTCAAAAAACAGCTGGGTAAGGAAGTTTGCAGAAATTTCCTTTTTCTTCAAACAGTCACCGGATGCAACCCA
>NC_090894.1:29332437-29339937 GCF_036669925.1 Montipora capricornis
GGCAACATTTTTTTAAAAAGATCTGCCAGACAATTTTTCAGTTATTATTAAAATAGACGAAAATCGGCATTTTTGCCATTTGTGAAAAACCTGTCTGTCTATACTGTCTATACATGATTAATTTTTTCTTGCTAAGGAAATCCTGAAATTTTAAGGTGGGGATAATTATACAACTAGTTTTTGAGAAAAAGGCCTTAAGTTTGTAAAGTCTAGTTTCCAGCTCCCACTTCACGAGCTCGGCCACTATATTTAACATTTTCCCCTGATTTGAGTTTATTTGTTTGAGAAATTTACATTTTACATCAATTGCAACGACTAACACTTCAGAAGAGATGTCCTGTTGCTTTAATTTCACAGATTTGAAAATCTTGATCATTTTCTTCGGAAAACTGTAGTAAGCCAGCCTAAAAGGAGGCAAAATCCTTAATTATTAGGCCACCAAAGGTAGTCATAATACTGAATTTAAAGTGCTACTATGATCAAAAATCCTTCCTTTTTTTCTTCAGATTTTGAAAGCGTGTTCATTTAACACCTAACTGGCAAAATTTTGAGCTTTGAGTTTTATCCAAAGGATGTTTACTTTGAGTGCAAGTTTTGGATTTCATGGTCTGCCATTACTCACGTTCAAAACTGACCGATTGGCCCTCAGAGGGTTGGATGTAGGGAAAAATGATGTCATTTACTCACTAGCTTAAAATTTCAGTGTGTAAACGCAATTTATTATGTATGCAAAACATGGGTTTAAAAGTATGAAAGCCCGAAACTCCCGTGCTGCATATTAATTCAGCCCCGTACACATCAGCCATTCTTAAACAAGTGAGTCTTTGACGTCATTTTCTCCTCGATCCAGCTCTGTCAAGATTTTAAAGTTAGTAATGGTGTACCAATAAATTAGAAAATTCCAGTCAAAATAAACAGGTCTCTTTTTATAAAATCAGAACTTAAAACTTGGGTCACTTAATATTAAGTTAACATACTTTTGAAATCCAAAGAAATAAAAGAATTGCTTTTTTGGTCGTAGTAGCACTTTAAGGGAAAAATGTCTCCAGGTGGCACTATTTAAAGGAATGCTACCACAAGGCAGTCATAATTACGAGAAATGTCAAAGCTTACACAGCTTTTCTAATAGGCTCTTGTGGATCACTGCAAGACATGCCTTATGATGAATCTTTTTCTTTCGATCCTCAGGATTTTCATTCTCAAAGTTAGTGGGTATAGTGGACTTACTTTTCCAATCACATCCTCCTAACTGAAACACTTCCACTGATAACTCTCTTGAAGACTTTTGTATGCCTTTGAAGCCACCAACCACATAAAGGGCTTCCTGAATGCATACCATGTTTGCAGCTTGACGACACACGGTTAGGTTACTCATGACTTGCCATTCATCAGTTGATGGGTCATATACCTCACAAGACTTCAATATGGTACAACCTTCCTCATTTTCACTTGTGCCACCTGCTATATAGACCTTTCCATTCATGGCTGCTCCAAAAGCATTATATCTTGCCTCATTCATAGCTGCAACCTCCTCCCATGTGGCTAAAATAGGATCAAACCTTTCCACTGTTTTAACTGCTTGGTAAGAATCAACATCACTTCCTCCTACTAAGTAAAGGTGTCTTTTATCACTGACTAAACAAGCTCCATGATAGCGAAGAGTTGGTGGATCAGCCACAGCCTCACAAACATTCTCATCAAGCTTATAGAGAATAATGGCATCTTTAAATATTGAGAAAGTAGATAATGCATAGATGCAACCATCTAGAACTGATAAACAAGAACAATTATCCCAACCATGCCTTCCTTCAACTGTCCCCCAGGAATTAGTGGAAGATAGAAAATATTCTATTACTCGAGATTTTCCTGGTCCAACACTCTGTCCCCCGAAAATGCAGACTTTATCTCTGTATTGAACAACAGCATGATCTTGATGTTCAAATAACATGTCTGGAAAGTGATACCAAATGTCATCCTGGGGTGCATAGCATAAGGCTGTTCTGCCACCACAAACAAAAATCACATCTGTGTACCTCTCCAAGCACTTCCTGGGTGGCTTAGTGGCATTTTCGCAGAAGGGATCAAAAATGCACTTCATGGATCTCAACACAAAATATAAAGTCTCCTTGCTTGTTGCTACCAGTTCTTCATTGATCAGTTCGTTGAAGAGAAAGTCATGAGACATGGATTTCAGACGGACTTGACTCAACAATTCAGCAAAGTTGCTTTCTCGTTCACTCTTCTTGTGAGACACCCACTTTACTATTCCCTTAAAAATTTCTTCCTCGGAGCCAACAGTGACACAATCGCTGGAAACCCATTTCATGACTTTTACAATATCGAGCTTCAGGAAGTCATCTGTTTCCATGACTGAACTGAAATTTGAGTTAATAAACTCGCAGGACTCCTCCATTAATTCCAAACACCGATACTTGTCAGCAAAGTAGTAATTGAAAATGCAGTTTTCAATTGTAATGTTTTCCTCCAAAAAATCACAAGTCAAAGTTTTTAAACCTGGTAAAAGAAGATAATCTGCTGCTGCCAATAAGTCGTAGGCATTCTCCTTAGTGACTGCAACATTACCAGTGTAAATGTATTTAAAAACTTCTTCCATGACTGACCCCGTTGCTTCTTCAAGTTCTATCCTGATGAACTGTTCCTTTCCCTCTCTCATGTCACTGACCAGAAGGGAAAGAAAAAACGGGCTTGCTGCTGCCAACACAAGTCTGTGAGCTTTAATCTCTTTGTCTTTTATTGATACTGTTACATCAAAGAAACTCTCTTTTCTTCTCAGAGCATCCAGACGATCGATAAGTTCCTGACAGTGTTTTGATGGATCTGATGGCATTGGCTGGGAAAGGTCCGCCATATTGGAATTCGATGCGGAAGTATTCAAATCTTCGCTTTCGAACGTTGCTTCTACGTATTCTTCCATGTCAATAGGCGCTAAACTTTGCGACATAATAATGAGTTGGTTAAGAAATTTTAAAAAGTTATCACTGGTTCATAAAGATTAAAGAGAGGAAAATACGGAACGAGTGATCAAGGTCAATTTCAAGCTTGGTACATGTACCACCAACCTTAAACCCAGTCTCTCTCTCCCTCTCTCTCACCTGAAGTTAACTGAAGTTACGGAATTTAAGAGAAAAGACAGTCCCCAGGGGGTAGGGATTGGTAACTTTCGTTTTAAGCAGCCTTCTGGGTACATGCCATAGGTGGGGATTTGTAGATGAAATAATCCTGCAAGGCTGGTTGTACGGCTGTGAGGATATATAATTTTTTTTATTTACCAATACTTTTTTCAGGCACGGCATTACTTCAACAGGGAGTTAAATGATTTGCCGTTACAATTTTTTGAAATTCAAATATAAGCCATAAGAAAACTAGGTATAAGATTACAGATAAATATGTATAGGGTTACTAGCCTGCGTAGCAAGCGGTCCTGTTCGACACGATTTTCCGCAAACTGGCCGCCCGAAAGTTGGGGCAAGAAACTGAGGCAACGCTTGCAAGAAGATCCCATAAAGCGTACACTGGGTTGCCTTTGGTACATGTTACACAAAAAAGGAAGGCACTGAATTGGGTGGTATTGAACTGCAGCGTTCCAGTCAATTTTTTCAAGTGGGGGTCATTAAGAGTTTTTGCGGGGTCACCCACATGTCGCACCAGCAGAGGCCATTTGGCTTACACGTTCCCGCGTTTAATTATTTTGTAATGTTCTGTCCCATTTTGAGGTCTTTTAGTTTTTTAAGCTTTCGTAATAAATTTAGTTTAAAGATTAAAAAACACGGTTTTGAGTAAAATTCACTCGTTTCTTCTTTAAATAAATAGTCTGCAAAAAACTAACTGCAAATTGCTCTGACGGACGTTTTACAGCATGTCTTGCAGTTGCACTAAGCAAACGTTTATTGCACACACTAAGAAAGGACTAGCCTGTGTACAGCCGCCCGCTCTCCAAAAAAAAAAAAACCGGAGAGGAGCGACGCTCCTCTCCGATTTTTTTTTTTCGGAGAGCGGGCGGCTGTACACAGGCTAAGAAAGGACTGAAGGTGTTGTTTCCGCTTCATAATTCCTCTTCTTGTTAGTCTAATCTGATGCCACCAGAAAAGACAAGCCAAAGGACAGATGAAGAAAAAAATAAACATAGTTTTTATATATTACTCTGAATCGAATTCTCATCGAAAGATTAATGACAATCGATCTTAAAAACACGAAAATTTCTGCAGTCTCTGACTTTTATGAATAAACGGAAAGGCCATGATGTTTTGTGAAAAGGAAGGAATTGATTACCGGTACGTGCTAGGCAACCATAAAGATGCATGTGATCACCTTGTGTCAACTGAATGAACTACGGGAAACACAGGGGCAGTCCAAGCTCGGTCTACCATTTATAGACTTCGCATGGGAAAATATATTTTGATCTTATAAATTCTAAAGTGAGCTGCAAATGTAGAAATAAACTTCACTTACCTCTACGTAAAGTTGTCCTCGTCTTTTCTGTGCAATCGGAGGGCAAACTGCGTTCGTTTTAGACGGGTTTCTGACTTACGAATTTTTGCGATGTCGTCAGTTATCATTTCCCCTCATGCATTTATAATGCATCAGTCAATTGAAACCCCCACCCCCCAGTTCCCGGGGAAGGGTGGGGGATTATAGGGGCATTGAAGCGCTTTTGAGCAACAATCTGTTCCCTGGGGGTGGTATATTTGACTGATTTTGACTTTGGGTCCCGTCCCCGCTTGGAGCAAGTGTAGCACTGGCATTCGAGTATCTAAAGATGGCGGAAAGCCTGAGAAAGGTAAAGCCTGGTTTTCACGAGCGACGCAAGTGCAAGCAAAAGCGCAAGCATAAGAGCGCTTATTTCACTGTGAAAAACAGGGTTGACGCAAGCATAAGCAGAAGCGCAAGCACAAGCATAAGGATCAATTTTTTCCTTTTCCTTGTGCTTGCGCTTATGCTTGCGTTCGCTTGCGTTGTGTGAAAATGAAACGCAGCGTAAGCACCAGGAAGTTTGCTACGTCTGGCCAATTAAAGCACTCGTTCCAGATTCTCCGCGTCTGAGCATTTGAATAAAATGGCGGACGCCGTAGTTGTTATTTAATGCTTTAAGGTTTCGATGTTCGTTTTCACTACCATAACTGAGCTACTTATGCTTGGGCTTGTGCTTGCGTCGCTAATGAAAACCAGGCTTAACAGGCCCCCTTGGGGGAGTGGGGGAGTACTCTCTTATATACGATATTTAGGTATGTGCCGTCCGATAGGGTAGGGTTTTTGAGGTGATCAGGGTATCCTCTTTGGTATTTTTGGTATTGTGATTCTTAGGTATTCCTTAGATAGGGTCACTAAATTGCGGTATCCACGCCAACCCTCAAATGAAAAAGATACGTTTTATTAAAATTGAACTACACGCTTGAATTCACGTTTTCAAGTTTAACAAAGCGATTTTAAAGGGACCTTTATTGCTTGTATGGGCCTTAAAGAGGGTATCGAATCTCGATTTTCTACCCGCAAATAGGGTCAGGGTTTGAAAACCTTAATTGATTGATTGACACACCTATCATAAATAGCGACCTATCATAAATAGCGAGGTTGTTAGAACGTCTGAAAGCAATGAGGAGAGGTAATATTTTTATGATAGATGGAAAAGAAGGAAGGGCAGGGTTATGGGTGACAACAAAAGGACACGACTCGATGTGTTAGTGGAATTGGCGCTAGTCGTAAGAGCTGTATCGCGTTGTGTAGCGTGAACACGTCGTACTTCTTTTTTGAAGAAAGAGAGAGTGTAGCCACTTTTGTTGAGGTATTGCATATTAAGTTGATTAGAACGTCGATTGAAAGTATCGTCTGAAGAACATATGCATCGTAAACGAAGTGCCAGACTGAATGGAATAGCACGTTTGGTGTGTACGGGGTGGGATGAACATCGTAAGAGGTATTGGAAAGGTGTTTGTCTGTGGGTTTGGTGTTGGAGATCTGTGGTAAGTACGTCATCGTTGAGGGAAACCATAACGTGTAAGAATGGGATAGATGTAGAGGAGTGAGAAGAGGTGAATTTAATGGTAGGATGAAGATTGTTTAAGTAAGAAATAAAGGTCTGTAGATCGTCAGCTACTGTGTGAGTCCATGTCATAAAGATATCGTCGATGTAACGCCACCATGTATGAGGTTGAAAGGGAGCCCCTTTAAGTGTGTATGTTTCAAATTTAGCAAGAAAGAGATTTGCGTATGAGGGTTCCATGCGTGTTCCTATAGCGGTGCCATGTGTTTGGAGGTAGAAGTTGTTGTTGAAATGGAAAATGTTTATGGTGAGGATCATTCTTGTGAGGTCACAAAGAGTTTCAGTTCGTATGGTGGTTGTGGTGCGTGAAAGATGTCTTGTTCGACTGCATGTTATATTCTCACAGCCGTAAAACCAGCTTTGCAGTATTATTTTGTTTTAAATCTACAAATTATTTGCTGGTTAGATCTCCCAAGATCCGGCGCTTCCACTTTGTTGAGCTGGCCCTTGTATAAAAAATTGTCTATTTGTAGATGAACCTGCTTATTTGCAGTCAGCGTATATTCATCTGAAGAGGAGAAAAAGCGAGGCGAATGGTTTTGTTATTTGCACTGATATAGAGGATATCACATGGCCGCGCGGAAATACGAAATTTCTCTTCGAGTGTTGAAAAATATTACACGAGTGAGCACATGTCGTACAGCGAACGAGTGAAATATTTTTCAACACGAAAAGGCAGTAAAAATGTCATCAATGACAAATGTAACAGCCAAGTTCTTTCTGCTTCTCTAAAATCTTTGTTCCAGTCCTTAATTGTTCCACTGCGGATAAGAACATCATCATTCGTTTTACGACTGCAGAGTAGAACGCTGTTTTCTGGCTCTGACGTAGGTAAGGGCTAATTAACAATTATTCAACTAGGGTGCTTTGGATATGAGACGCAAAATTAGCCAGTATCAAAAATACCATAATAGTCTTTCTTTGTCCCTCCGCGAATTCGGTACCATACTCTTTGTGTGTGGGTTGTTTAACGCCGCACTCAGAGGGTCCGGTTTATAGTTCTCGTGAGAGAGGACTGAAGTATCACAAAAGCCACAGGTTCCTCCTTGGTTATTGAAAAAACTCGAGGGCTTAATCCACCTGAGGTTTGAACTCACGACCACCCATATGATAGCCTGTTGTTCAATGAAACAACGAAGCCAACGTGCCGGCTTTCATGACAATTTCGAAGTGCTTCTTTTAAGGTGGCTCAAAGTAGTTTCCAGCACTTTCGAGGACGCAGATTTTTGATGGGTCATAATTACTACTCTTTATCAATTGATGCTACAATTATGGTATCAAAATACTGCCCAATCACTAGCGAACACGTTGGCATTATTCTTGTGACACAATAGGTTACCATAGCAATACTATGACCTGCTAAAAACACCATTAATTTCAGCTTTAAGCGCTTATATTTACAAAACGCCAAGGTGAATTTTTTTCTTATTACAGAATTTTGA
>NC_090894.1:29347437-29352437 GCF_036669925.1 Montipora capricornis
ATGGGAGGGTCTAGACCCAGGGAGGGTCACATGTTATCGTACCATTTTCAGATTAAAGTACCAGAAATAGTTATACCATCTATAGGTTATAAACACATTCAAAGTAACAATTGCATAAGACCAAGACATGACCAGGGTTAAAATTTTGGGAATTTCAGTTAGTAAACAATATGACGACAACACCAGCAATGATTTTTTAAAAAGATCTATCAGACATTTTTTCAGTTATTATCAAAGTGGACGAAAACTCACATTTTCCATTTGCAAAAAACCTGTCTGTCTATGCATGATTATTTTTTTGTCGCTTAAGAAATCCTGAAATTTTAAGGTAGGGATGTATGGCTAGTTTTTGAGAAAAGGGCTTTTGAAATGTCTAGTTTCCAGTTCCCCATCCAGGGGTGCGCTGTTTCTATTCATCATTTTCCCCTGATTTGCATTTAATTGTCAGGTAAGATTACATTTTACATCAATTGCAGTGAATAACACTTTAAGGACTTTTGCGCCCATCGCTACTGCACATCCTTACAGCGCACGCAAATTCACATGCCAAATCATGCATCAAGCGTGCACGCTAAGTATTAAAAATTGAACAATGACAGGGCAGATGGCCATTGCTATAGCTTTGTTCGGTGACCCCTACTTTTCCTTTCAGAAACAGATTTTATTGACAATTATTTCCACATTTTCCAAAAATGAACAAAAAATCAATGTGGGAAGTTGAAAAAATTTCAAGATTTCTGTCCTCGGGGCATGGAATCCTGCCATCTTGCAGCTGCAAGGCACATAAAAGTATGGTCGCTAAATGCGAACTTGTGCTTTAAGGAACCTTAACAGTTAACTAACTTCACTTGATGGGTCCACTTAAACAAAGTTTGGTAAAGAACATTTCAATTCAAAGATGTAATTGCAATATTTTTGGGATTACAGACACTGTGGCCTTATTCGCTAAAGAAGCCGAATTTTCTCAGATTTAGGGTGTTCTTCCGGGCAATTTCTCTCCAAAACGAAGTCGGTGACCCCTCATTTTTTTTATATTTATGACATCACTAACTCATCTTCTTTCAATGGTAAAATTTGCAGAAAAAAATTAATGTCCTTAAAACGGATATGCTGTTGCTTTAATTTCACAGATTTCAAAATCTTTATCATTTTCTTCGGAAAACTGTAGTAAGCCACCTTAAAATGAGGTCACTTGTATTAAAAGTGGATGAAGGCCAAGCCCTTAATTATCAGAAAAGATTTCTCCACATGGTACCAAGAAGGAATGCCACCATTAGGCAGTCATAATAATACTAAATTAAAGGGAGAAATGTTTCCTGGTAGCACTATTTGAAGAAATGCCACCACGAGACAGTGATCAGAAAAATGTCAAAGCTTACACAGCTTTTCTAATAGGCTCTTGTGGACCACTGCATGACATGCCTTATGATGAATCTTTTTCTTTCTATCCCCAGGATTTTCATTCTCAAAGTTAGTGGGTATAGTGGACTTACTTTTCCATTCACATGCTCCTAACTGAAACACTTCCACTGATAACTCTCTTGAAGACAATTCTGTGTCCTTGAAGCCACCAACCACATAAAGGGCTTCCTGAATGCATACCATGTTTGCAGCATGACGACACACCTTGAGGTTACTCATGACTTGCCATTCATTAGTTGATGGGTCATATACCTCACAAGAATTCAATACTGTACAATGGCCCCCACTCTTGTTTATGCCACCTGCTATGTAGACCTTTCCATTCATGGCTGCTCCAAAAGCATCATATCTTGCCTCATTCATAGATGCAACCTCCTCCCATGTGGCTAAAATAGGATCAAACCTTTCCACTGTTTGAGATCCTCGAAAAGAAAGCCAATTATTATCAGTTCCTCCTACTAAGTAAAGGTGTCTTTTATCACTGACTAAACAAACTCCATGATAGCGAAGAGATGGTGGATCAGCCACAGCCTCACAAACATTCTCATCAAACTTATAGAGAATAATGGTCTTCCAAAATAATGCATAGATGCAACCATCTAGAACTGATAAACAAGAGCAATCATCCCTGTGATGTCTTCCTTCAGCTGCCACCCAGGAATTAGTGGAAGAGAGAAAGTATTCTATTACTCGAGATTTTCCTGGTCCAACACGCTGTCCCCCGAAAATGCAAACTTTATCTCTGTATTGAACAACAGCATGATTTTGATGTTCAAGTAACATGTCTGGCAACTGATACCAGCTGTCTTTCTGGGGTAGATAGCATAAGGCTGTTCTGTCACCGCAAACAAAAATCACATCTGTGTTCCTCTCCAAGCACTTCCTGGGTGGCTTGGCAGCATCTTCCAAGAAGGGATCAAAAATGCACTCCATGGATCTCAACACAAAATTCAAAATCTCGTTGCTTGTTGCTACTAGTTCTTCCTTGACCAATTCATTGAAAAGAAATTTGCGAGATATGGATTTCAGACGGACTTGACTCAACAATTCAGCAAAGTTGCTTTCTCGTTCACGCTTCTTGTGAGTCACCCACTTAACTACTCCCTTAAAAATTTCTTCCTCAGAGGTGACAGTGACATCATCGGAAACCCATTTCATGACTTGTTCAATATTGAGATTCAGGAAGTCTTCTGTTTCCATGACTGAACTGAAATTTGAGTTAATAAACTCACAAGACTCCTCCATTAATTCCAAACACTGATACTTGTCGGCAAAATAATAATTGAAGATGCAGTTTTCAGTTGTAATGTTTCCCACCAAAAAGTCACAAGCCAAAGTTTTCAAACCTGGTAAAAGAAGATAATCTGCGGCTGTGACTAA
This sequence comes from Montipora capricornis, assembly GCF_036669925.1. NCBI lineage: Eukaryota > Metazoa > Cnidaria > Anthozoa > Scleractinia > Acroporidae > Montipora > Montipora capricornis. The sequence continues at coordinate 29,350,240 of NC_090894.1, forward strand.
GTCGTGGGCGGTATCCTTAGTGACTGCAGCTATACCGGTGTAAATGTATTTAAAAACGTCTTCCATGACTGACTCCGTTGCTTCTTCAAGTTCTATCCTGATGAACTGTTCCTTTCCCTCTCTCATGTCGCTGACCAGAAGTGACAGAAAAAACGGACTTGCTGCTGCTAACACAAGTCTGTGAGCTTTAAACTCTTTGTCTTTTACTGACACTGTTACATCGACGAAACTCTCTTTTCTTCTCAGAGCATCGAGACGATAGATAAGTTCCTGACAGTGTTTTGATGGATCTGATGGCATTGGCTGTGAAAGGTCCGCCATATTGGAATTCGACGCGGAAGTGTTCAAATCTTTGATTTCGAATGCAACTGCTTGTACTTATTCTTCCTTGCCGATACTAGGAGGACTTTGCGATATGATATTGTGTTGGTTAAGAAATAAAAAAAGTTAACACTGGTTCATTAAGAGAGGAAATTACAGAACCTCCGATCATTAAGGTATTACCACCCTCAAACCCAGTCTCTCTCCCCTCTCTATGTCACGGGGAGTCATGTGGGATTAAACCAGAAACCCATAAGGGTTGAAACGTGTAACGCGCGTTCACAGCTTCCGAATATTCAGTGCGATCTGATTGGTTGAATGTTTCAGTGCTAAGTACCATATTTGGAAAGCCCTCGCTCTTGTTGTTCCAAATATGGTACTTACCAAATTGAATATTCAGAAGCTTGTTTCCCAGCACACAAGGGGCCGTTACACGTTTCAACCCCTTATGGGTTTCTGATTAAACTTCTTCAATTTTCAACCACCTGACCCGCGACCTAATAATTACCATTAGTGATATTACCTTGTTGCTTTCATTTCGATTCGTCCATATAATGTTGATCGATGAATTTGAGCTCAATTTAGATGAGATTTAATTAATTAATAGTCAATTTAAAAAAAAAACCTTCCAGCTAACGAGAGCAAGCTACCCATGGTGACCATGCGATCAAAAGAATAAAAGAAGTCTTACAACAATTATATCTGATCTTCTTTGGTTAACTAAAGGATCGAAATCGAGGAAAGAATGCAAAAAAAAAAAAAAAACCCAACAACATGAGGTATTCTGGGTAGTCAGCAAACCACGTACTTAACTCCAGTCAACAAGATGTAACTTAAGTCACAAGAACATGGCTGGAAATCACATGTTAGACTCGACGAGTGCGAAATTTGCGTGCGTAGAAAATACGGGAAAGCTATAGTGGTGTTTGATGAATACGATGAAATGTCAACTAAAGCTATGACGCAGCAGAGGCGCGCATCAGGGACGGTTGCTGCACCTGTCATCTTTACAGAAATCATGTCTAACGATGAAGAAGGATGACTATCTCTCGAATCCCATAAACAACGCTTTCTGTTAATGCTAAGGGAGTCTCTGGCGAAGGGCTAACGCTTGAAACGTCAGCTTTTAGAATCCCTCTTCGGTGGTCAATTTACATTATCAACTCCGTTGATAAAACCAAATTTTTGTCTCCAGAATGTAGGATGCGTAACACACCTCGCAAATGGTGACGCCGACCTCCTTGTAGTCAAAACCGCCGAGTCTGCCTGAAAGAATACCACGGTTCTAGTTGGGGATGACACAGATTTGCCAGTCCTTGTGTGTTATCATGCTTCCGAAGGTGGGTGTGACCTCTATTTTAGACCAGAGACAAACGCAAATTCGAGAAGTGCGCGCGTCTGGCATATGAAGAAAGTCAAAAAACAGCTGGGTAAGGAAGTTTGCAGAAATTTCCTTTTTCTTCAAACAGTCACCGGATGCAAGACAACATTGCGCCTCTATGGAGTTGGAAAGACAACAGCCCTGAAGAAACTTGAGAATATGCCTTACTTCAAAGAGCACGCTAACGTCGGTCTTCACCTGTTATTCTAATGTTTCTGGCGTTGTCACTGCAGCTGAAAAAGCACTGGTATCACTTTTCGGTAGTAAACCAGTGGTAGGTCTTAACTCTGTCAGATATCAGCGGTACTTCGAAAAACTTGCAACCAAGACGTCTCATATCGAGCCACAGAATCTTCCCCTAACAGCAGCAGCGGCCCCCAGACCCCCTACCTAACTCGCCCCTTCAGCGCTTGCAAGGCACCTTGCGGCACCAAAAAATGTCACGTCCGGTGCTTTCAGAAATATGTTCACTACTTTTACAAAACTGTGAAAAACC
>NC_090894.1:29359937-29377437 GCF_036669925.1 Montipora capricornis
TGTCTTTTATCGCTGATTAAACAAGCTCCATAGCGAACAGTTGGTGGATCAGCCACAGCCTCACAAACATTCTCCTCAAGCTTATAGAGAATAATGAAACGATTAAATAATGCATAGATGCAACCATTTAGAACTGATAAACAAGAACAAACATCACTTTCATGTTTTCCTTCAACTGCCACCCAGGAATTAGTGGAGGAAAGAAAATATTCTATTACTCGAGATTTTCCTGGTCCAACACGCTGTCCCCCGAAAATGCAAACTTTATCTCTGTATTGAACAACAGCATGATCTTGATGTTCAAATAACATGTCTGGCAACTGATACCAAATGTCATCCTGGGGTACATAGCATAAGGCTGTCCTGCTACCACAAACAAAAACCACATCTATGTATTTCTCCAAGCACTTCCTGGGTGGCTTGGCAGCATTCTCATAGAAGGGATCAAAAATGCACTCAATGGATCTCAACACAAAATGCAAAGTCTCCTTGCTAGTCACTACCAGTTCTTCATTGACCAATTCGTTGGAAACAAATTTGCGAGATATGGATTTCAGACGGACTTTACTAAACAATTCAGCAAAGTTGCTTTCTCGTTCACTCTTCTTGTAAGTCACCCACTTAACTATTCCCTTAAAAATTTCTTCCTCGGAGGTGACAGTCACATCATCACTGGAAACCCATTTCATGACTTGTGCAATATCCAGCTTCAGGAAGTCATCTGTTTTCATGACTGAACTGAAATTTGAGTTAATAAACTCACAGGACTCCTCCATTAATTCCAAACACTGATATTTGTCGGCAAAGTAATAATTAAAAATGCAGTTTTCAATTGTAATGTTTTCCTCCAAAACATCACAAGCCAAAGTTTTCAACCCTGGTAAAAGAAGATAGTCTGCTGCTGCCACTAAGTTGTAGGCTGTCTCCTTGGTGATTGCAACATTACCAGTGTAAATGTATTTAAGAACGTCTTCCATGACTGACCCCGTTGCTTCTTCAAGTTCTATCCTGATGAACTGTTCCTTTCCCTCTCTCATGTCACTGACCAGAAGTGAAAGAAAGAACGGGCTTGCTGCTGCCAACACAAGTTTGTGAGCTTTAAACTCTTTATCTTTTACTGACACTGTTACATCGAAGAAATTTTCTTTTCTTCTCAGAGCATCAAGACGATAGATAAGTTCCTGACAGTGTTTTGACGGATCTGATGGCATTGACTGGGAAAGGTCCGCCATATTGGAATTCGATGAGGAAGTGTTCAAATCTTCGATTTCGTATGCAACTGCTTCCACGTATTCTTCCATGTCGATATTCACTTAACTTTGCGACATGATAATGCGTTGGTTAAGAAATAAAAGAAAGGTATCACTGCTTTATTTACAAGTGAGGAAAATACAGAAGGTCTGATAAACGTATCACTGGCCTCAAACCCAGTCTCTCTCTATCACTTATTGTACACGATTCAACATAATCGGCAACTTCGTTCCCAGGGTCCTCTCTCTTCCTTCCTCGAGAGGGAAGAGTGGGGACCCTGGAAACGAGGTTGGATAATCGGCTTTTACTTCGTGTAGAAGACACACATGACGTAAAACCCGCAATAGGACAAAAAATCGTGAAACAATACCTAATCAGAATTCTAAATCCCTAAAGACCCCTAAAGCTTTTGTTTCGTCATGTGCGTCTTCTACACGAAGTAAAAGCCATATAAACCCCTACCCTCTCCCCGCTACACCCTGATTTAAGGTGGGATTACCTGGGAAACGGAAGGGATTTAAGACAAATTAAGTTCCTAGGGGGTAAGGATTGGCAACTTTCGTTTTAAGCCGCGCGGAGATACGAAATTTCTCTTTGAATGTTGAAAAATATTTTACGAGTGGGCGCAGCGAACGAGTGAAATATTTTTTAACACGAGAAGTCGTTAAAATATTATCAATGACAGACGTTACAGCCAGTTTCTTTCTGCTTCTTTAAAATCTTTGTTCCAGTCCTTAATTGCTCCACTGCGGAATCATTGGTTTTATGATCGACTGCAGAGTAGAACGCCATCTTATATGCTCTGACGTAGGTGGTAAGGGCTGATTAACAATTATTCACTCTCGCTCCCAGAGCTGCCATACTCTTGACGACACTCTTGAACAGCACCGCGGATCGCTCCGCGGCGCTGGCCAAGAGGATCGCAGCTCTGGGAACGAGAATGACAATTATTCCACTAGGGTGCGTTGGATATGAGATGATACGCAGGACGAAAAATTAGCTAGTATCAAAAACATCATAATAGTCTTTGCTTGTCCCTTCAAATTTTTGCATAATATAAGCATTGTTTTCATTTCTCTTGGGACTTATCATGGTCCCAACTGGAAACAATGCTTACGCAGAATTTTGGAGGGAAAAACAAAGAGTATTATGGTATTTTTGATATTGGCTAATTGGATTTTCGTGGCATCAAAAGTAGAGTCAAAGGTGCGAGAAAGACCACCTTTGTTGTACTTTCGCGCGCAATACCTGCGTTACGAAGTTTATAGCAGATATTAATTCTCCTCATCCCTACTCCGCATTATGCGATCCCTTATCGCGCATGCGCAGCAGAGCACTCTTCGAAGTTTATTAACGAAGTTTATTGTTATGTAAATCAGATACCAGTATATAATACCACTGCTCGCCGGATTCGTCCCCTTCCTTTTTTCGTGCAACAAAGCTCAGGTAAGCTTAAGCCGGCTGCTCTGTGGTCATTTTACGGTGACCACATGCCAATCTATCACGAGAACTCTCATGTTTTTCTCGCCGAATATTTGAGATATTCTAGCTAGTCTCGTTTTGTTTTTTCTGTCATTTATTCCGTGCCAAAAATGGATTCCTCTAAAACACAAACAAACGAAGACTCAGAGACTGAATTATTAAGAGGAGATGATGAAGAGTCTACGACCGAGCACACTCAAGTTCAAATCAAGTCTCTTTATCATGAGCTTCCAATTGACAAGCTTTCAGCTTCCATCGCTGAGATGAGTGAGTTTTTCCGTTCCTTCAAGACCAAGAATACTAGTGCAGAAGTTTCGGAAATCGAAACGGGTTCAGGCACTAAACGCTCGGCTAAAGGAGACGTACCATTACCGCCCGTCTAAGCGTGGAAAGTCCCTGCAACGGTACCCCGGCGCCCGTTGGAGTCAGTTACGACCCAACAAACAACTCTAAATCAGGCTCCTCTGATTCGAGTGCCAACGATAGCCTCAGTGATTCTGACGAAATAGAGGCCTCAATTTTTGACGAGTCAACTAACCTTGGCCTAAAGGTGACTGGAGATTTGGCTATACGTGTTAACAACTCGTGTACAAAAAAGCCCCTAGAGGACAAAACGAAGGCTATTGTGGAGAAATACAAAGCCCCAGAAAATTGCGACATGCTTTGTGTCCCGAGGGTTATGAGGCTTTGTGGAGCGGTTTGGAGAAGCCGGCTAAAAGCCGCGACCTTTCCATGCAAGACTTGCAGAAACGCATGCTGAACTCTGCAAGCCCGTTAATTAAGGCCATTCAAATGACCAGCGTGAGCCGTAAAAACAAAACTCCAGTCGACTCGAAGCTTTTATTGGAGTGTTTGCGGAATGTGTTAACCTGTCTTGGGTAACGCGTCGTACCAGGCGTCAATGAGGAGATGTTAGCTTCTTAAACCAGAGCTGAGCAAGAATTTCCGCTCTCTGTGCTCTTCTTCGTTACCACTGACGAAGTATTTGTTTGGCGATGATCTATCCAAGCAAGTCGACGAGATTGCTAAGGCTAATAAGATCACGGCCAAGGTGGTTACCAGGAAGACCAATTCAAGCCACCGTTCTGACCGTCGCAAACCAGGATCCCGTAATGACAATAGATCCTCTGGCAATTCTTTTTTACGGGTTCGTTCCGGCTCGTACCCCCGCGGTCGGTACCGCCAAGGGAGTCCGAGATTATCAAACACGACCAGGTCCCACCAGGAATTGAAGGACAAAAATTGATTAGAGTTAGTTCCGTTGGACAAATTGCCACTCATTTTTGATAACTGGTGTCAAATAAGCCGTGATCCTTGGGTTCTACAAGACGGCCCCACACCAAGTGTCCTGGCCAACGGCCCCTAATTTTACGGCCGCACAGGCCTTGGCTATCGACCATGAGGTTTCCAGCAGTTACTCAGACTCTCCACACTCAAGGGGAGTTTCTGTCCAATACTTTTCTAGTTCCCAAGAAAACAGGCGACATGAGACCAGTTATCAATTTAAAGCCCTTACATCGCCACGTTTGCAAAAAGAAGTTTAAAATGGAGACAATAGGTTTCGCTGTTCAGCTAATTAACGAAGGCGATTACATGGCGTCTATTGATCTCAAGGAAGCTCACTTTAGCATCCCTATACACGTTGATGACCGCAGATACTTGCGGTTCATGTGGCGCAATCAGTTACTGGAGTTTGTTTGCATGCCTCTCGGGTATAACCTTGCTGCCCGCTCTTTCAATAAGGTGTTAAAGCCAGCGTATTCCTATTTACGCATGAATGGCGTTAAGGTGTCCTACCATATTGACGATACCTTTATAGTCGCTTTTAGTCGCTCCTTCCCGAAGTGAATGTACTCAAAGTGTTCGGAAGGTCATCAATTTTCTTGAATTCCTTGGATTTACAATAAACCATGAAAAGTCTTGTCTACAGCCCACAAGGGAAATTTCGTACCTAGGCTTTAGCATAGACTCGCGCAATATGACTTTGTCTCTTTCTGAGAGTAAGGTCACCAGAATAATTAACGCGTGTACGACTTTGCGTAATTTGCATAGAGCTTCCATTCGCCAGGTAGCCGAGGTAACCGGGCCTCTCGTTGCCGCTTTCCCGGCTGTTCGGTATTTACAATTATTTTATCGATCTGTGGAGGCATGCAAATTAACTCGTGTTTCTTCAGGTGCATCTTATGAGGAGCTCGTTAGGATTACCGACACTGTGTGCTCGGATTTGGATTGGATTATTGAGAATATCAGAGCCTATAACAGCAAGTCGTCTAGAACGCCTTCCTTTTCTCATACCATATAGAATCGGACGCTAGTAGCCTGGGATGGGGCGCACGACATGGTGAACACCATACTGGGGGTCATTGGTCTCCCAAAGAAGCCACGTATCATATCAATTACTTGGAATTACTCGCGGTTTTTCTGGCCTTGAAATGCTTTGCCTGAAACAACGCACGGGTTTGTTTGAAGACAGATAACACAGCTGCGGTAGCCTATATCAAATAAATGGGTGGTATGCCCTGGCAAGAGAAATTTGGTTTTGGTGCCTTACACGAAATGTTTTCGTTACCGCTGTGCATATTCCTGGCCGGAAAAACATACGGCCTGACTATTTTTCGCGGATTTTTAACGACAGGACCGAGTGGAGCCTACACCCAACGGTATACCAATGGACTATTGAACGGCTCCTCGTCAATCCGAGAATAGGCCTTTTTGCAACCCTCTTGAATGCCAAATGTGACCGATATGTTTCTTGGTATCCTGACCCTGGAGCTGTGTCCACAGACGCTTTTTCGCTCTCATGGAGTGATTGTTTCTATTATTCTTTTCCTCCATTTAGCCTAATCCCGAGAGTATTGGCAAAAGTCCGTTAAGAATCAAGGCGTTTCAGAAGGGGCTTCCCAGATCATCCTCAGCTCATGGACACAAGGTACTCACAAGCAGTATAACCGACCTTGGGAAAGATGGGTTAACTGGTGTGATCAATTCGAGACTGATCCTGCCGTTCAGGCGCCTGTGACTGTGTTATTGATTTTCTGTTGAACGGTTTCCAAGAAGGGAAAGCCTATAGCACAGTTAATACTTATAGATCAGCGGTCTCGACTACAATAAAGTCTATTTCAGGACGAGACATAGGTGAAGATCATCTTGTAACAAGACTAATGAAGGGTTTGTTTATTTCTAAACCCCCTGTACCACGGTATTCACATACATGGGACGTTGCCATAGTAACCTCATATTTAAAGACTTTAATACCGTTAGAGTTTTTATCTCTCAAGGACTTGAGTTTAAAGATAGTGACTTTAGTTGCACTAGTTTCAGCTCAAAGAAGCCAGACTTTAGAGGCCTTACGTATTGATTGCATGTCTGCTGAGAATAGCAAAGTAGTTTTTGTCATTAAGGACAGACTTAAAACGTCTAGACCCGGAAGCAATTCTGTTAAGGTTATCATTCCAGAAATTAAAAACGACAGGGCCATATGCCCTCGTTCACATCTAATCGAATATGTCGCAAGGACCGAGAAGCTTCGCGTTAATACCCAACACCTTTTTGTTTTCTATTGTAAACCTCATAAGGGCGTGTCTAGCAGTACTTCGGCCAGATGGATAAAAACCGTTTTGGAAAAATTTGGTATTGACACCAACATTTTCAAGGCTCATAGTACAAGATCAGCCGCCACATCTAAGGCCTTTTTCAGTGGGGCTTCTATTAAGGAAATATTAAGGTTAGCCAATTGGTCTAATGAGAAAACCTTCTCTAAATTTTATAAGAGACAGGTACCAGAGTCTTCCATGGCTGATATGATTCTAATTCAATAAATAAATTCCCATGTTATACACTATTGTCACATTGCTTCAAACAACGCATAATGACGTCATAATGCGGAGTAGGGATGAGAAGAATTGAAAATTAGACAAGAGGTAAACTTATCTTGCAGGATAATTGTAATTCTCCGAGTCCATACGCAGCAATTATGACGTCGATCCCGCCCCCCCCCCCCCTCTTTTCTTTATGGACCCACCCAAAGGACTGTGCCAAAAGTATGTAAATTACTTCGCTTTGTTTGGTCTACACTCAAAAAAAAGAGGACGAATCCGGCGAGCAGTGGTATTATATACTGGTATCTGATTTACATAACAATAAACTTCGAAGAGTGGTGTGCTGCGCATGCGCGATATGGGATCGCATGATGACGTCATAATTGCTCCGTCTGGACTCGGAGAATTACAATTATCCTGCAAGGTAAGTTTACCTCGTGTCTAATTTTCAATTTTCTGCAAGTTCTGAGTGGTATTTTGTGCTCATTAGTAAGTGTTCTGGTTTGTCTCTTACTGTGAAGTTATTTGCATTCTGGTATAAAAGTGTTGAGTATTTTAGTATTTGACCTTCGGGTCTGTGAACACCACCGCACAGCAATTTAATTCTTTCTGTGTTTGTGTTATAGTGTGGAGAATTTGGTCACTTAAGCGCCTTTCGCTCCAGTTGAAGTCCGATTCCTCAAGGAGCACCTCTCGTCGGGAATGACTAGCAATTAAGCCAGTCTAGATCTCCGAGGTTGATCCCAGTGACCATTTGATTTAGATATTTTTATTGCTTATTTTCGTGAAATATCGACATATTCAACTCTACGAACATCAGCAATGATAGTAAAGGTCGTCCAAAGCCCACTTTAAATTTTTGAAGGTCGACTTTGAATCCTCCAGAGTTTATTTTGGATACAGGCTCCCTTTCGTGGATTTCCCCCCAATCCCCTCCGTGTTTTTCGCCCAATAATATGTCGGCCATTGGGCATTCAGAACTCGTGGCGCAAGCCATTGCTGAGCTATTAGCTAACGGTTGCATCGTTTGTGACTGTCCAAGTTCAGGTTATGTTGGCTTTGTATTTTGATTTTCGATGAGTTTCTGCGCTGTTTCCATATGGTAATTTTTACGCCTGATTTGGCTCCTTTTTTGGCCTGATGTGGGTCCTTTTTGGCCTGGTTTGGCTCCTTTTTTGGCCTGATTTCGTTCATTGTTGGCCTGACTTGGCTCCTTTTTTCGCCTGATTTGCCTGGAGTTTCAGACTGGCATTGTGTCGGTTCTTGTGCTAACTCGGCTGGCCTGTTCTTTGATCGTTGCAAGTCGAGTTTTGGCCTTCATTGCATCCGAGTGCGACATCATTTTGCATTCTCTTTCTATGGAGTTCCAGCGTTAGTTTAGTTTGTTGTTATTCTGATATTATAATAATATCATTTGAAAGTATCCAGATATTTTTGTCTTCTGGTTTTTGTTTTTGTTTTTCAGTCGTTCCGGCTCTTTTCCAGGATTTGGCATGAAGCCACCCTATTGTAGAACCTATCACTTCGCTGTTTGGTTCCAGGCCTTCTCCTTCTATAGCTAGGATCTAAGGCTCCTTCCACAGTGTCCAAGTAAAAGCCGGAAAGGTTAACATGGATACAGAGAGCGTTTCCCAAGATTGGTGTGCCTGTCATTCAGCCAGGCCCTTGCACATTGCCTTGTTTATCATTGAGCTACGTTTTAATGTCCTGATGATTACAATGCATATGCAGTACAGTGTAGCATTTGCTAGAGAGCGAGCCATTACCTGAGCATCTGTGCATGCGGTTGTCCAAGTATGACAAACCAAGAGTGCGCGTTATCGCATTTTCTATAATTACTTAATTTGATTGACGGTATCAAAGGCCTTCTTTGTGTCCAGGAAGACGACTGCATTGACTTTTCCTCGGTCAACGTTATATGCCCAAGAGTCCGTAGCCTCAAGTAAAGCATGCAGTGACAGTCCAATAAATGGTTCGAAAACCCGTTTTTTATTTATACATAAAATCGTTTTCAGCGAAATATGTACATAACTGGTCGTAAACTATTCTCTCAAATACCTTGGCTACTACCCAGATAACGGAAATGGTGCGGCAATTGTACAAATCATTCTGTTCCCCGTGTTTCAAAAGTGGGGCAACTCTGGCGCTTTTCCAGTCATCACGAAATCTTCCAAGACTTAGAGGTTGACTACAAATAACGCAAATGGGAAAGCAGATCTACAAGAGACAACTGCTTAAATTGCCCAGATAAGTGCAAAGATCACTTCTCCCTTTTTAGGTTTGGATATGTGCAGCCAATAGCATTTTCCACAAGTGATAAAAATATATCATAACGCCTTATTACAATGAATAATGGGTTTGAAATGCGGACAAACATCGCAAAAATGTCCGTTTTTGTCCGCATATTGATCCCATAATGCTTTGGGCGTTAAATCGTGACGCCAATTGAAAAGAATGCTATTGTAAGGGTCCCGTTCGAATTATCCAATCACGGTCTGGTTATTTTGTATGCGTGCAATCAATTTTGACGGGTTGCGTTCAAATTGGGTTCATGATATATTTATATCACGTTGATCGATAACAAAAGCCTCGTTGAGTTTTTTACTACCCTACAATAAGGACATCGCCTGAGAAAAGAAACGAAAACTGGACTGATAGATATATATTTTTTACCCGGTTCGATTAGGGGTTGAAGTTACGGTTTTATTGTAATCTTCAACCCGTTAAAGGTGGGAGTTTGGCCGCAAAGTAGTTAAAATTTGATGGTAAGGATGTTAAAGAGTATTTGAGCAGTCTAAAAATCACCTTCCATTTTGCTTCCACTACTCAACTGGACAAACACAACAACACTATTTGGGTGCGTTGGCCAGCCAAGCCACCGTGCCATTTATTTATCATTGGAATGGGTACAAAAACATTTATACATCAAATACATATAAAGAGTACAGCAATGCATCTGAGCCGGATATGAAAACCCCTAAAAACCAGCAGGTGGAAACAAACACCGGGGGACGTGTTCCCCCGACCAAGGCAGTGGTGCGACCCTTCGGGTTCTAGGTATTATTATTTAAAAAACACTATTTACAATGAAAAAGAACGCTATCATATACAGCCTAACGAAGGCATAAGACAACTTTTTCAGTGCGCTATAACGATAGACGAAACTGAACTTGAGCACGCAGCAAAGGATGACCGTAGAATCACTTAGCCAACTAATGCCCACAAACTACAAACCTAAATCCCACAAACCACTGCGCACGTAACACGGCTCACCAGGCCTCTGATAAGAACCGGCAAAATACAATTTATGCTAATTTACAAATAACACAAATTACATTTGTCGTTCAAGAAGAGCAACAGGAAAGTTACCATCTACCTCGCTTCCAAAAATAACTCATTTTAATTGGTTTTCTTGACATTTGTGTCAGTGACTGTGTGGGAAAAGGATAGCATGTGCATCCATTTTTTTTGTCAACATGTTGTTTGACACAACAAATTCCAACAAATAGTATAAAACTGTCAACATTAGAGGGGGTGGCAAAATGGAAAACAGAGGAGGGAGGCTACCAAGTTTTAAGCCCCTAAAATGGGAGGGTCTAGACCCAGGGAGGGTCCCATGTGATCATGACCTTTTCAGATTAAAGTACTAGATATAGTTATACCATCTATATGCTGCAAAAGACATTCAAAGTAATTGTGTAAAAACCAAGACATGACCAGGGTTAAAATTTTGGGAATTTCAAATAGTAAACAAGACGAAACTGTCAACATTTTTAAGAAATATATCAATCAGAAAAATTTTCAGTTATTATCAAAATAGACGAAAATCAACGCTTTTGCCATTTGCAAAAAAATCTGTCTGTCTACACTATTTTTTTCCCTGCTAAGGAAATCCTGAAATTTTCAGGTGGGGACATACAGCTAGTTTTTTGAGAAAAAAGGCCTTTAAAAAGTGTAGTTTCCAGTCCCCCTTGGAAGCTCGATCACTATATTTAGCATTTTTTCCTTCCTTTTCATTGGCCAAGAGCCCACCACGTGACCTGCAAATAACTGTCTAGAAATAAGTGTTTTTCTGCAAATAATATTCTGCTCATGCGTAATTGAAACCACGCTCTTGTGTGAAAATGGCACTTCGCTTTCCTGAGCTTTCAGAAAAAGATTTAATTGTTGGGAACTGTGAAAAATAAAGTTAACTCAGTCATCAAATGATAAAACAATTATTAAACTTGGTTATCGCAAAATATCGTGATTTTTCAGTGTCTCACAGATCAATTATTTGCCTCAGCCTTCAGCTTTGGGAAACAATTGATCTCCTCGCCACTGACAAATCACGATATTTTGCTCAAACTCGTCCAATAATTAAAGTGGTACTACGACCAAAAAAAAAATTTGTTTTTCCTTTGGATTTCAAAACTATGTTAACTAAACACTAACTCACCCAAGTTTTAAGTTCTGATTTTAAAAAGACACCTGTTTATTTTTGCTGGAATTTTCTTATTTATTGGTCCGCCATTACTAACTTTAAAATCTTGAGAGAGCTGGGTCGAGGAGAAAATGACGTCAAACACTCACTAGTTTAAGAATGCAATGCGTGTGTACGCGGCCTAATTAATATGCAGCACGGGAGTTTCGGGCTTTCAGACTTTTCAACCTGTGTTTTGCATATATAATAAATTGCGTTTACACGCTGAAATTTTAAGCTAGTGAGTAAATGACGTCATTTTCTCTAGATCCAACCCTCTGAGGTCCAATCGGCCAGTTTTGAACGTGAGTAATGGCGGACCATGAAATCCAAAACTTACACTCAAAATAAACAGCCTTTGGATAAATTTCAAAGCTCAAAATTTTGCCAGTTAGGTGTTAAGTGAACACGCTTTCAAAATCTGAAGAAAAAAAGGAAATGATTTTTTGATCATAGTACAACTTTAACAATAATTATTTATTCGCCGAGGGCGAAGTGATTATCGGTGAATATTCACCGAGACGAAGTCAAGGTGAATATTCACCGATAATCACTGAGCCTGAGGCGAATAATTGTTTTAGTATAAATACACAGGTGATTATTTCAAAAAAGAGAAGAAAAAAAACATTTCAACGCGAAATCATCTTCACTTACAGTGGCAAAACAACTACTGGCAGCCATTTTGTCCGTCGAGGTGATTATCGGCTGATAATCCTAGATAGCGAGCCAATGAGAGCGCGTGATTTTGTATAATCACCTGTGTATTTATATTAATTGTTAATTATTTGCTAGGTAAAATTACATTTTACATCAAATTTGCAGTGACTAACACTTCAGAAGAGATATCCTGTTACTTTAATTTCACAGCTTTCCAACCTTATCACTTTCTTCGGAAAACTGTGGTAAGCAACCTTAAAAGGAGGTCACTTGTATTAAAGGCGGATGAAGGCCAAACCCTTAATCATCAGAAAAGATTTCTCCACATGGCAATAAGAAAGAATGCCACCATTAAGGCAGTCATAACACTGAATTAAACTTTAAGGAAAAAATGCCTCCAGGTGCTCAGTATATGAAGGAATGCCACCACAAGGCAGTCATAAGGGAAATGTCAAAGCCTACACAGCTTTTCTAATAGGCTCTTGTGGATCACTGCAAGACATGCCTTATGATGAATCTTTTTTTTTCGATCCCCAGGATTTTCATTCTCAAAGTTAGTGGGTATCGTGGACTTACTTTTCCATTCACATGCTCCTAACTGCAACACTTCCGCTGATAACTCTCTTAAAGACACTTTCAGGTCTATGAAGCCACCAACCACATAAAGGGCTTCCTGAAAGCATACCATGTTTGCAGCTTGACGACACACCTTGAGGTTACTCAAGACTTGCCATTCATTAGTTGATGGGTCATATACCTCACAAGACTTCAATACTCTACGAAGTCCCCCACTCTCGTTTATGCCACCTGCTATGTAGATCTTGCCATTCATGGCTGCTCCAAAAGCATTCCATCTTCCCTCATTCATAGCTGCAATCTCCTCCCATGTGGCCAAAATAGGATCAAACCTTTCCACTGTTTTAAATTCTTGCGACTCACCAAGATCAAATCCTCCTACTAAGTAAAGGTGTCTTTTATCACTGACTAAACAGGCTCCATAGCGACCAGTTGGTGGATCAGCCACAGCCTTACATGAACCCTCATCAAGCTTATAGAGAATAATGGTTGAACCACATAACGCATAGATGCAACCATCTAGAACTGATAAACAAGAACAAAAATCATATTCATGTCTTCCTTCAACTGCCACCCAGCAATTAGTGGAAGAAAGAAAGCATTCTATTACTCGAGATTTTCCTGGTCCAACAGGTTGTCCACCAAAAATGCAAACTTTATCTCTGTATTGAACAACAGCATGATTTTCATGTTCAAATAGCATGTCTGGCAACTGATACCAAACATCACCCTGGGGTACATAGCATAAGGCTGTCCTGCCACCACAAACAAAAATTACATCTGTGTACCTCTGCAAGCACTTCCTGGGTGTCTTGGCAGCATTTTCACAGTAGTATCTTTTTTTCTCAGGGCATCCAGACGATAGATAAGTTCCAGACAGTGTTTTGATGGATCTGATGGCGTTGGCTGTGAAAGGTCCGCCATATTGGAATTCGATGCGGAAGTGTTCAACTCTTCGATTTCGAATGCAACCGCTTGAACGTATTCTTCCATGTTGATACTCGCTGAACTTTGCGATATGATAATGCGTTTGTTTAAGAAATTAAAAAACGTTATCACTGGATTATAAAGAGTGGAAAAAATACAGAAGGTGTGATCAAGGTATCACCAGCCTCAAACCCAGTCTATCTCTCCCTCTCTCTCACTTGTAAGGCTGTGTAATACATGAGTCAATGTAAACCCCCACCCTCTCCCCGCTACACCCTGATTAGCTGGGAAAGGAAAAGGATTTAAGACAAAATACAGTTCCTAGGGGGTAGGGATTGGCAACTTTCGTTTTAAGCAGCCCTGTGGGTACAAGCTGTAAGGTGGGGATTAGTAGATGAGCCTGCTTATTGGCAGTCAGCGAAGATTCATCTCACGAGCGTAGATAGGTCATGTAACCATCATATGGTGGTTTGACTAAGCCCTATATAGGGGTATTTACTGATTGACTATACATGGCCTGCACGGGGCTAGATAACCATACATAACCCTACACAGGTCTACACGGCCATACATAACTCTACACGGGTATACATGGCTATACATAACCCTACACAGGTATACATTACCCTACACGCGTATACATGGCCATACATAACCCTACATAGGTATACACGGCCATACATAACCCTACAAGGGTATACATGGCCATACGTAAGCGCTTCCTTCCTCAGCCATTTATGAAAGTTGCGCGCTTTCGTAATTTGAATCTTCTGGGTTAAATTTGCAGTGAAAGCAGAAGTCACGTTTAACTTGCAAATGTTGGTCGGTAAACAAACACCGTAGAAAGACTGTTCAGCTAGTTATTCGGCCTAGTGAAAACGCACCCTATGTATAGGTCGTATAGATGTGTAGGGCTGCGTATATCTATGTATAGCTGTGACCATCTATGTAAGGCTTATGCATAGCTGTGTAAGGTATGTATAGCTGTCTAGGGCCATGTATAGCTGTGGAGGGCCATGTATAGCTGTGGAAGGCTATGTATAGGTGTTTAGGGTCATGTATAGCTGTGGAGGGCTAAGTATAGCTGTGTAGGGCTATGCATGTATAGCTGTGGAGGGCCATGTGTAACCGGAGGGCCATGTATAGCTGTGGAGGGCCATGTATACCTGTAGAGGGCCATGTATAGCTGTGGAGGGTCATGTATAGCTGTGGAGGGCTTTGTATGGCTGTGTAGGGCCATGTATAGCTGTGTAGGGTCATGTATAGCTGTGTAGGGCTATGTATAGCTGTGTAGGGCCATGTATACCTGTAGAGGGCCATGTATAGCTGTGGAGGGCCATGTATAGCTGTGGAGGGCCATGTATAGCTGTGGAGCTCTACGTATGGCTGTGGAGGGCCATGTATAGCTGTGTAGCGCTATGCATAGCTGTGTAGGGCCATGTATAGCTGTGGAGTGCTATGTATATCCCTACCTTTAAACATCTCTATATTGGATTAAGTTCAAACCACTATATGATAAATACACTACGTACCTACCCTCAAGAGGTGAAAACACGAAGTGAATGGTTTTGTTATTTGCACTGATATAGAAGATATTCCAGTGCCGTGCGGATAACACGAGAATACCTTAAGAACGTTATCAAAAGGGTCTCAATGGGGGGTCCCATTTACAGACAGATGCATGACATATGTATATTGCAGGCGCTTACATCAGGCGTTAATACTTCTTTTTAAATGTCTAAATGGTACGGGTCCTACATATATTGCAAGCCTTTTTAAATACAGGCATACACCGTATAGGCTAAGAAGCGAGGGCTTGAATTTGGAATTACCTAAATTTAATTGTAAATTTAAAAAGAATTCTCTCACTTATTCATTAACTAAGTTATGGAACAGTTTGCCTTCTCATGTGCGTCTTTCAAGTGATGCTAGTGACTTCAGAAGTAAATTGCACGATTGCAGTCTTTTAGAACGTGTCTTATAGTGTACAATTGTAGCTTTTAACTGCTTTTAGCACGAGTTTTAGAGTTTTCCAAGTCACGTTTTTAGTATGTGGCTTTTTGTTGTTTTTAAAATTGAATAATATTATATGGCTGTAATTATTATAGATTTTATTTATACACGTTGGTATTTTGAACGAGTTTTATAGCTCTTTGACGTAACGTGTTAAAATAAATGATTGAATGATTGATTGATTGATTGATTGATTGATTGATTGATACCTACTCACTTCCTCAAAGTTTTGTTGAGCCTTATCATCTAAAAAGAATTTCTTTCTTCTTTACCGGGAAAAACTACTTTCAAACGCACGAAACCACATTATCCTTTGCCAACTTTTTCATGGCTGCTGTTAAAACAGATATCATCAAATTAAGTCTATACAAGCACCTTCATCTTTCCTCTATGGAGTATAACCAGAGAGGAAATAAACAAATTTACAGAACTAGCAAATAGCTTTTATCCCACTATAAAATTCACGACTGAGACTCAGATCTTCGATACCTGTCACGTTATACGAGGACACTTGGTGTGCGCACGCACTTAAAACCGACAGAAACTTTCCAGTTTACGCACACTCTCGTCCCCAGATCTAGAGCGCTTTTGGTTACGTGGTCGGCGAAACGAAAGGCTCTGGTCACACCATAAAAATTCAAATATTTTCATTGGCTGATTAAAATTGTTTTTACTTCCGGCCCATATGGCGGGAAGAAATGGGACGTGGCAAGCCCTTACGGGTGCGCTTTTCAAAAGATTAAATAAAAACTTCTGAAATATGGCGACTACGCCGAAAAAGACGTATAAGTTTCCGCGAAATCAATAGAGAACTTATACGACGACGACGGCGACGGCAACGAGAACTTCATCTCAAAATATAAATTCGTGTTATTGTAATCACTTCGTGACTATTTCAACGATTTTCATAGGACAAGGGTGTGGTAATTCCCAAAGAATGACACTGGTCGGAACGGCGCTTAATAGACCTTTTCGGCTTGTACATTTTGTTTTCCCAATACAGATCATGTGATAATACTCAGGAGGTTTGGTCTTTTGTTTTGTTCATTAAAATGAGGGCATGCAAGCATGAATATGCCTGCATGCACTCTTTTTAATGAACAAAACAAAGGACCAAACCTCCTGAGTATTATCACATGATCTGTATTGGGAAAACAAAATGTACAAGCCGAAAAGGTCTATTTAGGGGAGAAAATGAAATTACATCCTTGATAAAAGCTCAAATTTGTCTATTTCACGTTTTGTTTTGCAGACGACGGCTAAGAAATGGACAAAAATGAAACACGCTCGTGCAGGGTGTGCAAAGCTGTTGTTTTTGTTCCTTATATATGCAAATTTTTGACATTCTCGTTGCCGTCGCCGTTGTCGTTGCTTAAGTTCCCTATTGCATTGCCTGCAACGAGGTCATTCTCGATCGTAACCATCCTGTTTTGTTGTTTGGGTGGCGAATGGTAAAATCCGAAACTCGCCTAGACGCCGAGATCCTAGTTAAAAATCTGAGCCCAAGACTCCTTGTTAAAAAATTTCGAGACCCAAAAAAAGTTAAAACAAACCATGCAAAACGAGACTTCGAGACTTATCGAAAAAAAATGCTTTCGAGATTTCGAGATCCTGCCAAAATTTTTGCGAGACCCACGTTTTTCGAGGTACCATTCGCCACTCCTTTGTTTCGTAACCAACAAGCGCAATCAACTTGAAGCCTTTTAAACGCTTCTTCGCAATGATTTACTAAGCAAGCATCCATTATGTCAATATCTTCTCTCCCCTCACTCACGATTATTGAAACTTGAAAGAAATGCGCATGCCCTGCCGGATGTCCGAGATTTACGGACATCCGTTATTGCCTGCGAACAGAGCCTTTCGCTTCGCCGACCACGTGATCAAAAGAAACGGAGGGCTCTGGGGACGAGAATGGATCACGCACTTTACCTCCTGTCACCCTCTAGGGGTCAGGAAAGGCTTCGTCAAAGGCTAAGCTCTTGTGGTTCTCACTAAACTAAAACTTCACTGAAAACCACAATTTGAAGAAAACAACGCACAATTCAAACAAAGCGGCCATGATATACGCTGCAGGGGTTATCCAGATAACCTCGTGAACATGCCGTTATCTGAAGTCAGTTTTAAGCCGCTGTTACAGGTTGAAACTTTTAGCTGAAACTTATGAGCAACGGCGCTGCGAAACAAGTTTTAGCAGGCGTTGCACCTTGTAACGTGATCGGTTTCGTGAAACGTTTTTAACTTTCGTTGCAAGACAAGTTTCATGAAGTGGTGTTACACGGTGAAATTCTTGTTTTTATCATCACTGCCATCGTTG
>NC_090894.1:29379937-29382437 GCF_036669925.1 Montipora capricornis
ACGTGCACCGGTAGCTTGTTTCGTCTAGCAATGTTGGATACAGTTTTGCCACTCTCTCAACATTCACATCCAACAATGTTGGATGTTGGATCCAACTTTGTTCGATAGTTTTGCCAGGGCTTAATTAACATGAGACAAGCGAAACCTGAAGGATTCCGGTACTTGTAGTCAAATGGCATCGTCATGCAAATGTCCCATTGTTCCACTGCGGATGAGAACATCATCATTGGTTTTATGACTGCAGAGTAGAAAGTAATCTTCTGGCTCTGATCTAGGCAAGGGCTAATTAATCAATAGCCCATGAGGCGAAGTCGAATGGGCTTTTTTAGTCCTCCAGTAGCGTAGCCAATTAAAATGCAGAATTTGCATTAGTCTACCAGGTGAGTGATCCTAATTAGCAATTATTCCGCAAGAGTGCGTTGGATATGAGATGATACACAGGACGAAAAATTAGCCAGTATCAAAAATACCATGATAGTCTTTGTTTGTCCCTCCAAATTTTTGCATAAGCATTGTTTTTATTTTCTCTTGGGACTTATAATGGACCCAAGAGAAACTGGAAACAATGCTCATACAAAGTTTTAAAGGGACAAAAAAAGAGTATTATGGTATTTTTGATACTGGCTAATTGGATTTACGTGCCATCAAAAGTAGAGTCAAAGGTGTGAGAAAGACCCCTTTGTTGTACTTTTGCACGCCTTTGACGAGCGTCAAATTCCAAAATATCTGCGTTCCGAAGTTTAGCAGATATTTATTTTCTGCAAGTTCTGAGTGTTATTTTGTGCTCATTAGTAAGTGTTCTGTATGTTTCTTAGTGTGAAGTTATTTGCATTCTAGTATAAAAGTGTTGAGTATTTTAGTATTTACCTTCGGGTCTGTGAACGCCACCGCTCAGAGGTTTAGTTCCTTCTGTGTCTGTGTTATAGTATGGAGAATTTGGTCATTTAAGCGCCTTTTTCTCCAAGTCCGATTCCTCAAGGAGCACCTCTCGTTGAGAATGATCATGACTAGCAGTTGAGCCAATGTTGGAGGTTGATCCCAGTGACCATTTGATTTAGATTTTTTATTGCTTGTTTTCGTGAAATATCGACGTATTCAACTCTTAGAACATCAGCAATGGTGTTAAAGGTCGTTTAAATCCCGCTTTAAGTTTTTTGAGGTCCACTTTGAATCCTCTGTGTGGATTCAATTTCGGATACAGGCTTCCTTTTGCGGATTCCTCCCCCACCCACTTCCGTGTTTTTTGCCTAATAATCAGTTGCTCCACCGGCATTCAGAACGTGTGGTGCAAGCCATTGCTGAGCTATTACTGTAACGGTTGCATCGTTTGTTGCCGTCTAAGTTCAGGTTATGTTGGCTTCGTATTTTGATTTCGATGAGTTTCTGCTCTATTTCCATGTGGTAATTTTTACACCTGATTTGGCTCATTGTTGGCTTGATTTGGCTCCTTTTTTGGCCTGATTTGACTCCTTTTTTGGCCGGATGTAGCTCCTTTCTTGGCCTCAGTTGGCTTGAGTTTCAGGCTGGCGTGGTGTCGGTTTTTGTGCTAACTCGGCTGGCCTCTTCTTTGATCGCTGCAAGGGGATTTTCGGCCTTCATTGCATCCGAGTGCGACATCATTTTGCATCCTCTTTCTATGGAATTCCAGCGTTTAGTCGACGGTTTGTGTTGGACTAGTGTGTTGCTATTCTGATATTATGCAATATCATTTGAATGTATCCAGACATTTTTGTCTTCTGGTTTTTGCTTTTGATTTCAGTCGTTCTCTTTTCCAGAATTTGCCCTGAAGCCACCCTATTGCAGAACCTATCGCTTCGCCGTTTCGTTCCAGGCCTTCTCCATTTATAGCTAGGATCCAAGGCTCCTTCCACAGTGTCCAAGTAAAAGTCGGAAAGGTTAACATGGATAAGGTGGGCGTCTTCCAAGATTGGTGTGCTTTTCATTCTAGCCAGGCCCTTGCACATTGCCTTGTTTATCATTGAGCTACGACTAAATGTCCTGATGATAACAATACATATGCACTACACACTGGACGAAAAAACGGATTTACACCAATTTGCACAGTGCATATTATAAGCAATGATATACCAACTTGGGTGCAAATCTTAAGCAAAACTGGTAAAGTCCATGTTTACAACCCTATTTACATTGGTGTGCAAATATTGTAGCAAATGTGGACTTTACCAGCTTTGCTTATGGTTTGCACTTGAGTAGGTATATCTTTGCACCATATTTTCACTGTGCAAATTTGGTGTAAATCCATTTTTTCGTCCAGTGTACAGTGTAGACGTATGCAGCTTCTGTCATCTTCAAGCAAGGCTTATTATTATGCTACTGTTATTGATCGGAACCGCGATAATAACCAGAAGGAACTTTTCAACATAATGAATCACCTTCTTTGTCGCAAGATTGAATCTAAACCACCTGATCTTCCACCAGATGAGCTTCCTGATAAATTTTCCAGCTTCTTCATCGAGAAAATTGCTGCCATACGTAGAAA
>NC_090894.1:29397437-29419937 GCF_036669925.1 Montipora capricornis
CTGAATTTAAGGGAAAAATGTCTCCAGGTGGCATTATTTGAAGGAATGTCACCACAAGGCAGTCACAAAAGAATTCTCAAATCTTACACAGCTTTTCTAAAAGGCTCTTGTGGATCACCGCAAGACATGCCTTATGATGAATATTTTTCTTTCGATCCCCAGGATTTTCATTTTCAAAGTTAGTGGGTACAGTGGACCTACTTTTCCATTCACATGCTCCTAACTGAAACACTTCCACTGATAACTCTCTTGAAGACGATTGTATGTCTTTGAAGCCACCAACCACATAAAGGGCTTCCTGAAAGCATACCATGTTTGCAGCTTGACGACATAACTTGAGGTTACTGACGACTTCCCATTCATTAGTTGATGGGTCATATACCTCACAAGACTTCAGTACTGTAAGGTGTCTCTCCTTTTCCGTTACGCCACCTGCTACATAAATCTTTCCATTCATGGCTGCTCCAAAAGCTCCATATCTTGCCTCATTCATAGCTGCAACCTCCTCCCATGTGGCCAAAATAGGATCAAACCTTTCCACTGTTTGAGATCCTTGAAAAGAAAAACCACTTTCCATATGACTTCCTCCTACTAAGTAAAGATGTCTTTTATCACTGACTAAACAAGCTCCATAGCGTCTAGTTGGTGGATCAACCACAGCCTCACATAGACTCTCCTCAAGCTTATAGAGAATAATATCCCGACCAACTAACGCATAGATGCAACCATCCAGAAGTGATAAACAAGAAAAAACATCACTTCCATGTCTTCCTTCAACTGTCCCCCAGCAATTAGTGGAAGAAAGAAAATATTCTATAATTCTAGATTTTCCTGTTCCAACCCGCTGTCCCCCGAAAATGCAAACTTTATCTCTGTATTGAACAACAGCATGACCTTGATGTTCAAATAACATGTCTGGCAACTGATACCATATGTCTTTCTGCGGTACATAGCACAAGGCTGTCTTGCCACCACAAACAAAAATCAAATCTGTGTATCTTTCCAAGCACTTCCTGGGTGGCTTGGCAGCATTTTCACAGTATGGATCAACAGTGCATTTCATCGACCTCAACACAAAATTCAAAGTCTCCTTGTTCGTTGCTACCAATTCTTCATTGATCAATTCATTGAAGAGAAAGTCATGAGATATGGATTTCAGACGGACTTGACTCAACAATTCAGCAAAGTTACTTTCTCGTTCACTCTTCTTTTGAGTCACCCACTTAACTATTCCCTTAAAAATTTCTTCCTCGGAGGTGACAGTAACATCATCACTGGAAACCCATTTCATAACTTGTGCAATATCGAGCTTCAGGAAGTCATCTGTTTTCATGACTGAATTGAAATTTGAGTTAATAAACCCACGGGATTCCCTCGTTAATTCCAAACACTGATACTTGTCGGCAAAGTAATAATTGAAAATGCAGTTTTCAATTGTAATGTTTTCCTCCAAAACATCACAAGCCAAAGTTTTCAAACCTGGTAAAAGAAGATAATCTGCTGCTACGACTAAGTCGTGGGCGTTCTCCTTGGTGATTGCAACATTACCAGTGTAAATATATTTAAGAACTTCTTCCATGACTGACCCCGTTGCTTCTTCAAGTTCTATCCTGATGAACTGTTCCTTTCCCTCTCTCATGTCGCTGACCAGAAGTGAAAGAAATAACGGACTTGCTGCTGCCAACACAAGTCTGTGAGCTTTAAACTCTTTGTTTTTTACTGACACAGTGACTGTTACATCGAAGAAACTCTCTCTTCTTCTCAGAGCATCCAGGCGATAGATAAGTTCCTGACAGTGCTTTGATGGATCTGATGGCATTGGTTGTGAAAGGTCCGCCATATTGGAATTCGATGCGGAAGTGATCAAATCTTGATTGATTTCGAATGCAACTGCTTCTACGTATTCTTTCATGCCGATACTCGCAGAACTTTGCGACATGATAATGCGTTGGTTCAGAAATAAAAAATAATTATCACTTGTATAAAGAGACGAAAATACGGAAGGTGTGATCAAGGTATCAGGATGCCTCAAACCCAGTCTATCTCTCCCTCTCTCTCACAAGCCTGTCAACGTAAACCCACCACACCACCCCCAGATTTAACAAAAGATCTGGTTAAAATCCAGGCCCGTAGGCAGGTGTTTTTTTTTGCGGGAGGGTGCGATCCAACTAAGGAGACGGGCCAAAGGAGCGCCGGTGACGCGAGCCTCTAGGGGATCCGGGGGCATGCTCCCCCGGGAAATTTCGAAAATTAAGTTTTCTGAGACTGTATTCGTGCGTTTTGAAGGCAGTATGATATGAAAAAAGGCAGCCAAAAGCGAACTTTTAAACGTCGATATTACTCAAACTTTTGAACTTCAAAATGGATTTTTTTTGGCGCAGAGTTACGTATTTATCATATGGCCAGTACGGTCCCGCGCTCTTTGATTGCAAAACTATAGGGAAAATCCCCGTACGCATTAGAGCGAGCAGGGCCGGAAAAAGCCGTACGGCCCTTCTAGGAACACGTACTGCTTCGTGAGATGCAATTTTAAGGGATTTCGTCGCTTTTAAACATCCACGTAATTTACTGCCAGAAAAGCAAATGCAAACAACATATTAGGTAAATTTTCTGTGCAGATTTTTATTTTTTATTTTGTCCTAACTTCATCTTCTGAGTGCTCATAAATAGTGTAAAGAGCCCATATGATAAAATGCTTATTGAATGAGTTTAGGTCGGGCCGACAGGAAAATATTTGGCCCTCAGTCACGGCGCATGGACCTCGCTGCGCTCGGTCCGTACGCCATGACCTCGGGCCAAATATTTTCCCGTCCGGCCCTCCCACTCAGTCAATAAGTACATAGTATTTTTAATTACATTTTTAGAGAATAATGTCACTATACTTGAAAATCCGTATTATTCATTGGGTTTGCTGCAGCAAACCATGATGATCAGCAGTAAAAAGTGGACCTCCGCGGACCGTGGGGGACTGAAGGGGGTGAGGGCGCACCCATCGCACCCCTTCCCTACGGGCCTGAAAGCTACCACCAAAGTCGATCCTCAAATGCTCCCACCACCTGAGAGCGGGAGCAATGGAAAAATGTAAAGATACATCAAGGGTTCTTAATGCATATTTTGTTTGTTTACTGCTCCTCTTTTAGAGACAGCATGCTCCACATTATTAACTACGATAAGAAAAACTTTGATATCATTAAAATAGCTAAAAGCATATTACGAAAATACATTAAATATATTATCAATGACAGACGTAACAGCCAGTTTCTTTCTGCTTCTCTAAAATCTTTGCTCCAGTCCTTAATTGTTGTTATTGTAAAAGCACGTCCCCTTTAACATTTCTGCAGATGGGCATTGAGATCTAGAATACAGGCTTGAAAGAGAGTAGACTTTGAATGAATGTCGGAATTTCAGCTTTAATGAACATAGGCGACCTATTATAAACCCCTTTTGTAGTTATACCCCCACTGCGGTTTCCCGACACTTCCTGACCAGTGGTCACGCGGAGGATCACATGATCCTTATACCGCTCGAACAACTGCACACTAGTCGTGACTCCATCAGAAAGGCTCGTGAGGCATTCCTCATACACAGAGGAAAAACACTGGAGCCTGCAGGCCTTAACAGAAGAGATGAAATGTAATTTAGTTTAGCTACCTTTTAATTTTCTTTTGTTTTTTTCATCTTGTCATCATGTATTATTCTCTCTCCTCTTTTTTATGCATTTCCGTTTTTATAACACATCACGTAGCCTTTTTATGTCATTTCCGGTAAATATAAAGATCTTGTAACAAGCATTTATCCATTCAATAAACCTGAAGAAGGCTGGTGTTGGCCAGCCGAAATATTGCAACAACGCCTATGTTCACGTTGTCTTGACCAACCTTTGCAGGATATAATTGGGACTTCATCTATCAAGGAAAAGTCTAGTGATCCGAAAACTATAGGGATCAAAACTAACTTTTTCGAAAATTTCAGCCAGAAAAAAGGTTCCCGTAAATTCTAGGTGAGCTTTTTAGGGTAAAACTCCTTTAAAAATGGGAAAATCCAAGGACAGGCAGGCAAGCAAGAAATTTGACAACAAATGTTCCGAAAATCCTAGATCTCAAATCGTCTTCCGAACAGATATTTTTCGAAAATTGACGTTGGGTGTCCCTGTGAAATGGATCATAGTTTCAGAAGTTTGGTATGGTACCCAGACTACTCACGGACAAAAACTGTATTTGTTATATCCTTTTTTTAAATATTTTCCTCTCATCCCGCGTTTTAGACTAATCCGTATATTCCACGTTTTAGAATATTCCGTATATTCCGCGTTTCAAAATATTCAGTATTTTCCGCGTTTTAGAATATTCCGTGTATTCCGCAACTCCTCCAATCCTCCATTCCACCATTGCACCCATTAGGGTCACCCGACGAAAAGAGAAATCCGATCACCTTGTCGTAATACCTTAAAGGCTCTGTTAATGGTGACACAAATTTCTTTATCCTTATAGCCAACAGACAGCTGTCATTGTTTTCATCTTCAAAACGTCGCTGTTAAATGCTTCCTAACTCTTAACAAAAAACCAGCTGTTACTTCTGAAATTCAACAGAGCTAGTTGAAGCACGCGCTTAGGTTAACTTCAATTTGACATCACAAACTGCTTCGCGTTGCAAAAAATCCTTCAGATGCGTGCTTTGTGCTTTGCTAACCCAAACCGTGAAGCAAATGAGTGTCGCTATTTTATTACCACACAAACATCCAAGTCAAGAACATAACAAGTCTATGGTTTTATTTAGGTACATCAAAGTGACAATTCCAAAGTGTATGAAAACTGCCAATGTCAAATATCAAGTAACTAATTTAAGTCCACTAGGGTGTAATCTCCATATTTGCATGCATCTTTTCAGGTTCAGCATCAATCATTTGCCATTCGTTGATTCAGGGTTGTCTCCCAAGTCGCAGCTTAGTAAACGCGCAGCCTCACAAATGTTCTTTCGGGATGGCGCGAACTGAAACGGAAGACACACAATCGTAACGTTAACACTGAGGCAACCACCAACGTGAGCCATAAGACCAGTAATCTGAAAAAGGTCTTTTCACAGTATTTTTGCCATTTTGTCTACTCTGAAAGATAAAATCCTCAATCTTTAAATTCCAATTCGTTCCGGATGAACTCGGACCTGCCAGCAAACCACTTCCGAGTGAGTGGAGCTTCCTGGGTAAATATCTCGAGTTAAAATCATTATATTGGGGAAGCTGAGCGAGGGTATCCTAGCGATTTCACTGAAAAAATCATTTCATCCCTCACTGTTCGCTTGATTGAGCATCGAACTACTATGCTCCGTGAAGATCGCATGTGCGGACCACACTCAGGGTCCTTGAACAATCTCGACCTCAGTCAACTTCTCTATTGCGAATGACTGTGGGAGAGAAAAGCTCTGAGGAACCCTGAAACAAAGTGTCCCATCATTTTCTCTTGGTCTCAGTCATTGGTTTTTGCAAAGAACAATGGAAAGCGTCCCTGATTGGTGCATTTATGTTAGCACGAGGAGTGAGGAGGCGCTGTAAGGTTCAAATGGCTAATTTTTGGTTATAAGAACCCGACGGCGCATGTTCTCCATGCAACGTAGAGTTTCCTAGAGCCTCGGGTCATGCGCAGACATAAGTTCCGAGGCTCTGGTGACTAGAGCGGGTCTTTGAATAAATGAGGAAAAAGTGCTTATTTTATAATTTCATCTGTAAATGGTCTTCTCGAATAAGGGCTAAAGACCGAAGGCCCTTCATTGTTCATAAACTCTCTGCGACATTCAGGAACCCAAAGACTATTCACATTGTGTAGCAGGAGTACGGCTTAGACTTTTAAGTGAGTTATGTGGCTTCCTCTCTCTCAAGAAAAAAGTGGCCGACTTGGCGAGATATCTTAAAAAAAGGTTTATGGTGTTTGAGACCCCTTAAGCCGAAACAGCTACAGGTCAAAAACTGGTGGAACATGTAGACTTAGATGTAGATCCAAAATCAAAGTGTCTTGCTAAAATTGCTAGGGAACAACTACGAAAAGAATCCTACCATTTGTCACCATGCAAGTACATTCCGGCAAACCCTAGCCTCGAACAGTTGAAGAAATTCTTACAATTGTCACTAAACCGCCCTCTCTCTCATCCGAAAAGGAGGAGTCATTTTCTGACTTCGAAGTCAAGACTAAAATCCCTTACACGGAACTTTGCGGCAGCTGTTACGAACTTAGCCCAGGAAACAAGAAAACAAGACGAAAACGATGACAGAAGGCATCGCATCCGTAAAAATTTTGTTGCAATATTTATAAGAATTTGATAAATAATCAGTAGCTAACTTCGATTCAGTAGTATACAGTATACTAAAACTAAAACTAAAGCCGCTTCGCGGCTCGGTAAATATCCACCACTAGCCACCTGCACTTCGGTGAATAGTTGCTAACTATACAAATTTCGCCGCGCGAAACCCAAGATTTTTCGAGGCTTGTCGAAAACAAAATATTCGCAAACAAGCAAACATCCATTACGTCACGGTTGCAAAAGGGTTATTTATGCAATTTTTGGCACCCAACAAGAACAGCTAGGGCAGCAATTAGTTTGCTAGAAAGGCCGCTTGAGAACGTAATTTTCCCATACCAACAGTCAGTCAAATTCTTCCAGCTGAAAATACTATAAAGAAAGGAAACGGTCATTATGCATTACAAAGAATGCGAGGCTTCAAGTTCAATTTATCCTTTGGCTGTGTCTGACTACGTCAACATCCAACTACGCTGACTAAGAGGTTAGAGGAGCAAGCGTAGAATACCTATCGGTCTCTTAACTACTTGAAATGATCTCAAAGATAAGTGAACTGGATTTTATAAGGCACACGTCTCCTCAAGTTAAGTTCTCTAGAGAATGAAGCTTTGCCTTTAAGAATTAATGATTTGAGCACAGTAAATATACTATCTTTGAAATTAAATGGGAGTGTATAATGAACGAGATGCTTCCGTGAAGCATACACTTGGTTGCCTGTGGTACGTGTTACAGAAAATCAGAAGGCACTGAATTGTGTGATATTAAAAAACAGCATTCCAGTCTCTGAGGAATAACAAATAAAAGAGAAGCGAGAAACATTGGCTTCTGGGCTGACATGTTGATAATTTTAAAGTTCCCTCACAACTTCTTTTCACCACAAGTGTGCCCTCTGAGCATCTGACAGCTTTGTAATACTAAAGTTCACTGAAGTTTATCCCTGTCCGGCGGGGTTAGTGTCACGATGGGAGACCAAAACAATAAACCCCTCATAAAACAGAAGCATCTGACCGAAAATACTATTGACGCTAACAAATGCGAACTCAGGAGGGTACAGATTTTGATAGCTTGCTTTATGCAAAACAAATATTGATGATGCAAAAGCAAATAACTATTGATACTAACACAGTTTTTAGAAAGAGCAGAACGAAGTTTCCGCGACGGTCGATCGAGAATAAAATATTTACGACATGAAAACAACATTAATTTTGAACCGTGAATATAGAATATAAAAAGTTACGATCAGCGACAAACATTTTGGGAGATTTTTGCTACGTTCAAATAAATCGCAAAATCGAAAGTGACATGGCCGGAATTCAGCGGGCGCCGTGATTAAGTTACCGCGGCATGTTTACTCGCCAAACAGTGAAGTATCTGTGTCAAATGATGGCAAGATACCGGGTTTTTGTAAGTTTCTTTTTCTGTCAAGTGTTATAAAGTATGACAATGAAATGAGCGAAGTCAAAACAAAGATCACAATCGCCCAACTCTTGTTTATGCAAAGTCAAAATTTACTCTCCAAGACGCGTACGACGTTATTTATCACCTGGTAATTCCATCATTTTGGAAATAGCAGCTACTTTATTATTCATCTGCGTCACAATTTTTCAGTGATTTTGGGGCTCATTTTGTTGAAACTCAAGCACGCTTCCAACAGGCCTGTGAACCCTTCCTGCTTACAGAGCAATACTAAAAAACTTCTGCCATATCACATTTCAACCTTAAGCTCGAAAATTCAATACACAACATGATATTATAATTCACAAAGGCAGAAAATACCACAGAATCCTTTTCCAGCGAAAAATGTATTGAAACAAACAACATATTTGCTCTTAGGGGCGAAAACCTCTTCGTGAAGACTAGAAACTCAATCGTGTCAAAAAATTACCATGTACTTCAGGTAAATACAGCTCACTTTGATTTCGGCTCGACGGGCGATAGATTGTTGTCGAAGTCCATTACTCGTCGCTTTTAAGATTTCACCGCCTGTATATCAATTGACTTGCCATTATTGAGCTTCATAAGGGTATATTTTGTCCAAAGATCCACTAAAACGCCATTCGCGTTACATGACTTTCGACGCAATTGCCGGTTAAGTTAATCGTTCTACTGTGTCCACCAGAGAAATCTACGCATTTCCCACTACCCTCTCGATCCTAAGAAAATACGCGCAGAAGGCTCTATGCACAAAGACACCACTTAGCAGGGGAGTGACAGGCAAGACTTTTACCGACACGGAAAAAAAAAAAAAAAAGAAAACAAACAAACTAAGCGCAGACCCCAACTGGGTTTGCCATACTGGCAACCCAGTAATAAACAGCGGTCGATACTTAACTGAAAAGTTAAGATTTTTTTTACCTCTGATGAAGTTTGGCGCATCTGTCTTTTCCTTCGCGGCACGGGTCCGGAAAATGCTTCAACTTTTTGATAAGAGGTTAGGAGGAACACTGAAGATAAGATACAGAACACAACCAAAGAACTCGAGAGCTTTTCCATGGTCACAGAAACTCTTAAAATCGAGACAGACTTCAAATTACCCCGCGTTGTACTTGACTCGACCGCGTGTATCAGGTACTGAAATTAAAAGCACAATTTACTCAAGGCGTTTTCTTTAACCCTTTGATTAGTATCTGGCAAAATACGTCCAGCTTTATCCACGGTCCCAACTACCCCTTGTGACGTCATCACTTTTAACGGTCAGGAACAGCTTTGTCCACTAACTTGTGCAGAGAGAAGAGATCTTTCAAACTATACCAGAATGAGCAGAATTCAGTCAAGGAAACTGGAGAAACGGCCAAAAAAACCATGTAACACTGACCTGAAAATCTCCATGAAAAGCTTGCTCCATTAATTACCCACCTACCTTTCTGAGCACCTAATTCTAAGATGACGAAAGGTTTCTCAGAAACTCTTCCCACCAAAATAAAGCCTACCAAATGCCCAGCAAGTTGAAAAAAGAAATATATATATATGTATGAGGCAAGGAGAGCGAAAAGAGAGGGAAGGAGAGAAAGCGAAAAGTGAAAGGCGAAAGTGTTGTGCTACTTTTAAACCCAAAAACTGTCAAAATTTTGCTTTCTGCGCATGCCCGAACTTTGCAAGCGCTTATTTTGCACCTGGCTGAAAAGGCTGCGGAGTGTACAACCTGGAAACGGGTTTGTAGGGAGATTTAGTTCTTAAACAGCACGACAGTGACCAAAAAACCCCTCAACTAGCTTCAAAACGTGTTTTTCGGCCAAATCTCTAGTAGCCAAAGGGTTAAATACAGCTCCCCTTCGTCATCTGTCAATGATGTGTTCCTTATTGATTAGCATTGAAAGCAGTCACAAATTTGCGTCCCACTGGTACTTTCCCTTAACAAAGACGTTTAGGAAGAATATTATGCGAAAACAGAATGACCCTAAAGGTTCTGATGAGCAAATGGTTTATGCGCTGTTTCACCTGCAAGCATTTAAGATTAATTATTCGGCCGAGAGAAAAAAAGATCCTCACCTCGTGAGCAGGCACAACTGACTTATGAGGGAAACAAAACGAGGGGACTTTAATTTTTATATCATTTATTATATGTTCCAGCTGCAGAATGGCTCAAAAAAGGTATTAAACATTCTGATTTTATAAAGTGTTCGAATAAAGTGTAATAAAGTGTTCGAACTGATAAATATCGACAGTAAAAATTTGAAATTGACTGCTTTTACTGACACCGAGAGAGCTATTAGATGAAAATCTATTAGTTTCTGTTACATATTTATCATGCAGCTGGCTGTGAAAGCCTTGCCAAACAAACAGGATATTTAATTGAACGATAAAAACTATTATTCCTCATTGACACAGGAACAGAAAAACCGGGAATTTAGGATTTGGGGTTAGTCATTTTCGTACAGTAGGGAGTTTAAGATCAGCGAGTTTAAGAAACCACGACGGCTACGGCTACAAAAAAGTCACTTCAAACTATGAGTTTGAGCTATTCTAAGTGTTTCACGATATTTTCATCTTGTCTATGTTGAATAATATGGGCGAAGTATGCTATAACCAGATTGGTACGTACGGATTTGAAGCAAAGAGAAGGAAAGATTTACCGCTGTCTCTCCACGTTGTCGTCAAAACCTGAAAATTGGTCATTGTGCGTTGTTCTTTTGACGAGTACGGGACAGAAATGTACAAAAATGCATGCCGCACGTGCTGCACGATCATTTCTTCCTTTTTTAACCAATAATATCACTGTTTTTTGGCGTTGTCGTTGCCGTAGCCTTCGTCATTTCTTAAACTTCCTATCAATCAACGACGCGACGCGACGTCAACGAAAACGTCACAAATCTTGCATATGAATAAGCAAAAACAATAGTTTTGCATGCTCTGCGCGTGCATTTTTCATTTTTGTACATTTCGTTCACGTTTTCGGCAACTCTACGAAGTGAAATGACCGGGTGGGTGGGTCGTGGGTAGGTGGGTGGTGGGTAGTGGGTCCTGTTTATTTGAAGATAAAAAAGGATATATATTAGCTCCCTCAGTGCTCGGTCCAAAATGTCTTAAAAAGGCCGGGACACACTAGGCGATAAGTCGCTGCGACACGTCGCGGGGACAAGTCGCCGCAACAAATCGCCTTGTGTGACACGGTTAATTTCATGAAAATCATTGTCCCTGCGGCAGAATTTCGTCGCCGCGATCAGTCGCACGAATTCAAACCAGTTTGAATTCGTGCGACTAGTCGCAGCGACAAAATTAGCGAAAGCAGCGTTGTCGCATCGTGTGTGCACTTCCGGCAACAAGTCGCTGCGACCTCTGTCCCCTGCCTCACTCAAAACTGGCGTTTTCAAAGAACTGAACTGGAAATAACTTAAGATTGTAAGTGTTAATAATGATCTTCAAAGGTACTTACTAAAATTTGAACAATTTCCTTATTAAATGAATTCTTCTAGTGATTTATTTGTTGGGTCAAAGATCGAATTGATTTACCTACCTACCTCCATCAACGCCTAAAGGAACATAAACATTCCGTGATCGGAAAACATTTCAGGGACGCGCATGGTTTAACACCTACTTTAAAGTCCTAAAGAAATGCCGCAGCAAACTCGATTGTTTGATCTATGAAATACTGTGGATTAAGAACAAAGGACCGAAACTGAATACGCAAACTGATTCCATTCGCGCAAAACTTTTTACCTGAATGCTTTCATGCCAATTTATTTTCTCACTTTCTAAATCTATAAATATGCCTTTCTGTTATTTCTAATTTATTCATTTGACAATGATGACATGAAGTCGTCGAAACGTCATGTTATTTTACTATCGTTAATTTTCTTGCTTAAATGTTTATCTAAATCGTTTTTTTATTAATATCAAGATCCTGTGGAAATAGAGCCCTGCTTTAAAACTGAATTTGTTTTTTCCATTCTTTTACAAGCGCTCGCGGAGCCAGGAGATGCGATTCATTCACTTTGTCTTCCTTTGATTGGATCAAGAATTGGACCAAGAATTGGACCAAGAATTGTTTGTTGGAAGTTTTTTCATGATCATTAAACAAAAAGTGTGCGATAAACCATAATACTACCCTTTACTAAAAACCTACCTGTTTCCACCTTTTCTCCGGGATTCTCAATGGGTGCTTTGTTTTTCGAAGGAATGGACTACGGTATTAATAGCGCTTGTCGACTTCGTCCCAAGTCTTTAAATCATGATGTGGGCGGAACATTCTTCAACTTTGATAGATCACGTGTCTCCGCGTTAATCGAGGGCTTTTGTAATGCTATACCCTCTCGATAATCCTCGACGAATATCAACGATTTATCCGAACAACAAATAATATCACAAACAGCGGGATCGGTAATCAGAATTCGAAGTACCTACATGCAACGTGCTTTAGCGCGAAAGTAGAAATTTGTTTTATGAGTAGTTTTCTTTCTCATTGGTCGACTTACGGGTGTGATTTTTCGTTTCTTTTGGGTTACTGACTTATTCATTGACCTCTGTCCCCTGCCTCACTCAAAACTGGCGTTTTCAAAGAACTGAACTGGAAATAACTTAAGATTGTAAGTGTTAATAATGATCTTCAAAGGTACTTACTAAAATTTGAACAATTTCCTTATTAAATGAATTCTTCTAGTGATTTATTTGTTGGGTCAAAGATCGAATTGATTTACCTACTCCAGGTTTCTTAGGTAAACAGCTGGGCAGATAAGCTCTTTGTGCTTGACGTCTCTATATGTGTTTACGGTAGGTTTTTTTTGACCGGGTTTTGGCACCAGTAACTACTCCACTGACGTCTTCGGAAAAAATTGTGATTCTTTAAACCGAAACCGTTGACGAATTTCTTTAGTTGGTTAAACGCGTTGTCGTTGTAAAGGGAGCTTTTTTTCGTAATTTTAACTGTCGAGTTATTCTTGCCAAAAAACCGAAGGACGTAGCCAAGGTTGGAATAGGCCGAAGATAAAGCTTTTCCATGATTCGTTGGATCAGCCAAGAAATCCAATGTGTACTTGTTCAAGTTTTTTCCGGAAAGTGTGAAATCACAAAATTCCAGCTTTTAAAGTATTGATGTGAGCTTATGCCACAAATATTTTTTTCTGAGGATAACCGAGTAAAGGGACTGCAACCCTTTTTTGCGCCATCTCCACTAAAATAATTACAAACATACCTTTGATCTGTTAAATTGTGAAACGTGAAATGGTACTGATCAAATGACAACATTTTCCAGATGTTTGAGACACGTATTTGTAAATATTAGATCTGGAATATCACATTGGTAGATGCAGGGAGATAACAGAATTTTTTTTCGGACACGGGGGATTATAACGCCTATCCCGACCGCAAGAAAACGATCTCAGCGTGAAACTGTACTTACAGTAGAAGTAACTTGCGTCCCCTCATGCATGTCGCTGCGACTTGTCGCCTAGTGTGTGCCGGCCTTAAATTAGGTCTTGTCTGTTTCGAGGATTTCCAATCGTTAATTAAAAAAAAGGGTTAGGGTTAGGGACCCACGACCTACCCACCCACGCCGATTAGACACTCTCGAAATGACCAATTCTCAAGTTTTACAGAGAACGTGAACACAAGGCAGCGAATTTGAATTTTCTGTCGAATCTTCAACACCGCACCTCCTAATTCACTTCCTGGAGAGTTCCGCTAGTTTTTTTTTTAGAAATTAGACAGACAGGTGAACTTGCGACTTATCCTGGCAACTGATAAAGTTGTACGGCCATTGACAACTAGGGCCTTGGGGCCGTTTTTCGAAAGTCCTGAAACTTTACCGGCCACTTTCGGGTGTTACAATTACCTTGGTAACTCAACAACGGAGAGCATTTAACTCGTCAAACTTCACAGTTATTTTCCTTTTTGTTACCTTGAAAACATGTTAAAAGATCGCCTTTCCAAAACAAGCGGTTGGCAATTTCACAGATGGCTTTTCGGGCCCGACGTTTTCGGGACTTTCGAGAAACGGGCCCCTGGTCAGCTTTACCAAAGTGCCCCCTGTTGCTTGAACTTTCTCAACCAGAATAATTGGTAAACAATTCAACAAATGGAATTAAAAGATTGAGAATAGAACAAGCGACAATATTGGTTCTCTGAGTGACGGGTAACAAATTTCATTCGTAAAAAGGTCCCAATGCTTAGCAGAGTTTTATTGGATCTCGTGGAAGCGATGAACTTTACACTTGAACTTGATCTGGATTAAATTGAACTTGATCTGAACTGAACGAATTTCCGTGTTACGCTTTCTTTGCCAATCGATGCTCCAGGAAACATAGTGTTTTAAAGTTTGCAGCTGTTCAAAAAGGGGAACCTAACGAACAAGTTATAGGG
This sequence comes from Montipora capricornis, assembly GCF_036669925.1. Lineage (NCBI taxonomy): Eukaryota > Metazoa > Cnidaria > Anthozoa > Scleractinia > Acroporidae > Montipora > Montipora capricornis. The sequence goes on from NC_090894.1 coordinate 29,411,520, forward strand.
TTTCAGAGGTACCGTGATTTCGAAGTTCCTTGCACTAATGGATAAATACTGTCGAAAATTTTATCTCCTTGAAGCAAGGTGCCATTCGCAAACCTCCCAGCGAAGTACATATACTTGCGTCCAGAAATTGCTAATATGCAGACCTTTTTGTCGACAAAAGTCCTTGGTTGCGATTCCTTTTTAGGAGAGAACTGACATCTGAATAAAATTACTTCAACCAAATCCTTTGTTAAAAGCTACTGTACAAATTTTGATTTTTAACGAAAGAAGGGCTTGTGCAAATAGTACTGGATAAGATTTTTCCCATTCCCAAATTCTTTGCTCTAGGATCATTCCTCTAGATCTCGTTCCTGCGCAAATCTTCTCTTAATCAGGAAATTGTTCGTACTTTTCAAGATTTATCCTCTGGAACTAAGTACAGAAAGCTACAATTTGTATGTAGCATAACTAAACTGAAAAAATACACCGGAATCTCTATGACAATGATACAGTTTCAATTTTGTTTCAGTCGAAGAGTTGCTTTATTGACTAGCTTGAAAATAAGCTCTCATCTTACGGTGTGGAATTATAAAGATTGAGGTTCTTGAAAACCACAGACAGTCAAACATTTCGTTAAGTATTTATTCTGTCATTTCTTTTGTTCACCCTTAGGGCTTCAACAACTCCTTAATCTTTAAAATTTTGCTCATAATTTGTCAGGGGGCACCCACCTTATTGCATGAGCAACGAACTTGAACCCGCAGACATATATTGGCAAACAAACGAAATCCAAAGGCGTACTTAAATGCAGCTATTTAGTTTTTATTGATGAAATGGTATATGAAATGAATCATATATGAACTGCGGATATGAAATCAAATGAAGCTATGATCTTTGCAGTTATGAGCGCAATTTTTGCAATTGCGTAGAGAAGCCTGAAAAATTCAGGACTTCAACGGGGTTTGAACCCGTGACCTCGCGATTCCGGTGCGACGCTCTAACTAACTGAGCTATGAAGCCACTGACGTTGGGAGCTGGTCATTTGTGGGTTCTAATGGTCCCGTGAGGAATGAATCAATGATGAAATGGTATATGAAATGAATCATATATGAACTGCGGATATGAAATCAAATGAAGCTATGATCTTTGCAGTTATGAGCGCAATTTTTGCAATTGCGTAGAGAAGCCTGAAAAATTCAGGACTTCAACGGGGTTTGAACCCGTGACCTCGCGATTCCGGTGCGACGCTCTAACCAACTGAGCTATGAAGCCACTGACGTTGGTCCCGTGAGGAATGAATCAATGATGAAATGGTATATGAAATGAATCATATATGAACTGCGTCAGTGGCTTCATAGCTTAGTTGGTTAGAGCGTCGCACCGGAATCGCGAGGTCACGGGTTCAAACCCCGTTGAAGTCCTGAATTTTTCAGGCTTCTCTACGCAATTGCAAAAATTGCGCTCATAACTGCAAAGATCATACCTTCATTTGATTAGTTTTTATTGTTATTTTTTCAAAATGAATGCAAGCTGTGGTCTATTTGACACGTCTGTCGCTTTGCACTACTTTTTCTTTATCGTTTAACTTCTGAAATAAAAAGATGAAGCTTCTGATAGCTACTATATTTAACAAATGATGACCTATCTTATTTTAACTCATCCCGTTTTCGGGAATTTTTCAAAACATCCATGACTATTTCCTCTGAAACAAACGATTTGCCACTTTGTTATTTTTAAAACACACACCCTCACATTTAAGGGAAATTAAGCCCTTCTTAAACAATGCCATTCGATTTAATTATCGAAATATTTAAATTTTGATAGCAAATGACATATGATGAAGCGATTGTTGATTTTCCCCGAGACGCTAGTTGAAAGACTTTCGTGTCCAAAGCGTAGTCACCGCGAGCCTTTTCTATTTTTGTGAATTACTTCTAATGCTGTGAGCTAATGACAACTTGTGTCAGAAACTCAAGGAACTAAATATATTTCTAATGAAGTCATGCGTATATCGCCTTTATTTTGAAGATAATCTACACAAGAAGATGACGGTTTTATGACTTAACTTAGTTCCTCTTAGGTCATAGCAGTGTGCTTCACGAACGACCTTAGTTTGAAGGGAAATGTATCTTTTTTTCAGTGTATAACTGTAAAATGGTAAAGAAGGTCTTCAAATTAAAAGATAACCAAAAAATGATCATGCAGTTTTATTATCTAAGACAATTTTTTCTCAAGAAACCATTTTCTGTCTTCCGTCGTAGAGGGTGACTGACGTGGATGGAGATGGATTGAGGTTCTCGCGTTCAGAACTACTGTCAGACTTGTCGACCAATGATGTATTACAATCAGTTCTTTCAGCAATGCACTCTTTGCTTAAGAAACTTTCTATAAGAACGTTCTGGTCTGAGATAAACCAACTTTTTAAGAACATACTAATAACACTACCCAAGGCTGAGGTCTTCATTTTGCTCAATTGTAATTCTGTTTTTGTGAGTCTTATACATGAATAAAGGTAAAAGACTTTAAAACAACAATATAAAGCTGTTTTTTAAAAAGGCCCAAGGACGTTTCTTTTTAACATGACTAAACAATGCGGTTCTTTGTTATTGCATGATACATGCATTAAACAACACCTCAGGTGTAGTCCAACTTAGTATACCCGGCGCGCATGCGTGTAAATTTAAGAACAAGTAAAGAACGTTTTCAGGCTCAAATCTCAAAAAGTAAAACAAAATAAGAACTTTCAGCTTCAGCCTCAAAATTAAACGTTCTTATAAAAAAAAGAGTGTAATTTATCCTGCATTATTTATTACTTTCTGCACAAGTAATGATAACATGGAATTTTTGAAATTTTGATCAAACTGAAAGCAGAAATCTTGCGACTTAGAAACTGACTTACTAGTAATCCTTTTCAAGAATTTCTTATTTGCAAGAATAATATTTTCCGACTGCAACCTCCTTCCTGTCGTCAATTAGAAGGTAGAAAACCTCTGGAGAAATATTAAGTTGATTCCCACTAAAGGAATAATTTGAGGAATAACTCGAACTTTCCTTAATCAGATATTCATTGTTGTTACGAAAATAGCCATACAAGGATAAGAGAACTCCATTGATATATAGCAAAGGAAAACAGGTGACACCAATTACTACCGCCCACTTTAATACCTAAGGAGTATATTTTTGATGTCTGTCAAGCTCGCTATCGGATAAATGCTCGTATGCTATTTCAAAAAAATTTCCATTGCAACCAATTCATTCATTCAATTGTATGTGTACTTAACGGATCATGGGACACTGTTAACATTCTCAGCTTTGAAATTTTCTTGATCGATGCGCCGACCAAGCCGATAAAAATATCTTTTTTGCTGCTAACTCGAGACATTTTGATTCAAAGAAAAGAGAAGTTTGAAAATCGGCTGATTCCCAAGTAATTATAGGCTAATTTTGGACGCTGATACTCATGAAAACTCAGTTAAGCTTTTTAACAAATTAGATTGGCTGCCTATAGACGATATTATACGTATTAGGAAGCTTTGTATGCTTCATAAAATAAATCAAGGACATTGCCCAGCTTATTTTAATAATTACATTGAATATATAAGCTGATTCCCAAATAATTATAGGCTAATTTTGGACGCTGATACTCATGAAAACTCAGTTAATCTTTTTAACAAATTAGATTGGCTGCCTATATAAGCATACATCTTATTCCAAAACTTAAGCAAGGATGATGACGTCGAACGTATTAGGAAGCTTTGTATGCTTCATAAAATAAATCAAGGACATTGCCCAGCTTATTTTAATAATTACATTGAATATATAAGTAATATCCATAATTATAACACGAGATCTGTTTCCAATAACAATATAACAACACCAGCCTGTAAAAGGAACTCTGGCCTTAGAACGTTTCATTCAACTTGATGCCAAACTTGGGTCACTCTCCCATACTAATTTTAAAAATTACTTATTTAAACTTTACCGTAGCAGGAATTCCTTTATTGATAATTTTAAGATTTGTAAAACTTTTTAGTTTTATTAGTAGTTAATTAATCAATATTGTAATATTAGCAGTTCATTATGTAAATTTAGTTGGTCGATCACAAAGGTAGTTAATTAATTAATCGATATGTTTTATTACTTTAATTGTAGGAGGGCCATTATGAAAACTACTGGGTGACCAATAATCAATGTGCTTCACCCTCGTTAAATAAAGTTCTATTATTATTATTATTATTATTATTATTATTATTATTATTATTATTATTATTATTAGTAGTAGTAGTAGTAGTAGTAGTAGTAGTAGTAGTAGTAGTAGTATTACGTACGAAACCTTTTAGTTTTTATAGATTATGCTAAGACCAAAGAGAAAGACACATGCCATTGCTGAAGAAAGGGAAAAGTTGAGGCAATCGCGAATTTCGTGAAGCATCTACTCGCGAGTGTATCGCAAATTAATTATAAACTAAAAATACTAACGAGTAGATTCGAGTAGATAACCTTTTCCATATTGTTCAGTGCTCGTGTGAGGATTTGCATTGTTTCTTTTGTCTCCCGGCGCTTAATGGTGGCGTTTATGTTCTGTTTGCGTAAAACATCAGAATGATTTTCTTCGAGCATTTACTGCAGGAACGTTTTAATATTATTGAAATCAGGCTCCAATTGTTCAAACGATGGATAGAGCTACTCGCCGGATAAATCACTATCCAGTGGATAAGTAATAGCGGAACCAATTGCGCTATCCATTGGATAGTGATTTATCCAGTGGATAGTGTTATCCACCTTTTCAACAACTGGGCCCAGGTCTGGATACCCATCGTGCCATGAATTCAATGCGGAATAAGCGATAGTAAATCAGTAAAACCAGGTATCATTTAACTTTCTTCATTTAATCACAATGGGAAAACCGATGAAGTTTTTCAAGTTCTTGTGGACTCGTTCTTGCTTTGTCATTTATTCATATACAGCGCGTTAGCTAGTTCCAGTCCAATACAGAGAATACGAATATGGTCTATTTCACCAGCCTGTATATAAGCAGGTTGCGACGGCCGAAATTGCGTGAGAAGAATGCTGGGAAGGAGAGGCTGGCTTTTTAAGGAGCAGGCTTTTTAGGCTTTTTGAAGAGTCTTAAAAAGGTGGCTTTTTAAAGAGTCTTACATACCTTGCGTTTTAAGGGGTTCCTTGAAAAGCTGGCTTATAATTTTTAAGTCTCACAACCAGCGATCATCAGCGATACCTACGCTATATAAATGAACTGCATTACATAAGGGTGTTTTTCGTATTTGTCGTTGCTGTTCTTATATAGCTTTTCCCAGCTACTGATAATCCACCTTCCTTTTAACGGATCTTAAAAAGCTGGCTTTCTAGCAGTCTTAACTATTTTTAAGAAATCTAAAAACTGACTTTTTAAAGAGTCTTAAAAAGTTGACTCTTTAAGGAGTCTAAAATAACCTGCCTTTTAAGGGGTTCCTTAAAAAGCTGGCTTCTAATTTTTAAGTCTTACAACCAGCGATCATCAGCGATACGTACGCTATATAAATGAACTGCATTACATAAGGATGTTTTTCGTATTTGTCATTATTGTTTTTATATAGCACTCTTTTCACAGCTACTTATAATGATCCGCACTGCACTGGAAAAGTGCTTACTTTTTTCCCATTCTTTTCACGTGCTGGTGGCTTCGCAGCCAAAATATACTCAATTCCCTGCTTACAGGCCGTTGAAATTTCAACTTTGTTTTGGATTTCTTGATGTACTTGATGTAAAGAAGAAAACACAGGCGAGGAGAGCAATGCTTTGTAGATTTAAATCTTAATCCAGACGATAAACCGTATTGATACTGGCTCCACCTCTGAACAGATTTACCTCGAGGTCAGTGTGGTCGTTAAACAGGGTTTATATTTGACTTATATGCAGGAGTTTTACAAAGCGAAAGAGAGCTTGAAGTGCTATCCCGCGCTCATTGCTGTGAAATAAATGCCTGGAAATCAAGTTTAATCTGTCTACCATGGCTTTCTACGAGATCCCTGTTACAACTTCTAAACAAACGACCGATTTATATATTTCCATCAAATGGTAAGAGTAAATCGTTTCAGTAGTTTCTATACTGCTAACAAAAATTAACCACATTTCAAGTTACGTTTATTAGCGCATAACAGTGAAAGTCGTCTATATATGGCTAGATTCAGTTTTCTCGCTCCAATACAATGATATTTTGGACTAGTTGACTGAAATTTCCGTATGAAGCGAATGTCACCAATATTCCTCGCTTGAAGTCCACCTCGGTAAAATGACAGTCAGGTTCTCACGTTTGAGGAATCCATCCACGTTTATTTTCGCCGACCAACTTTTCTTTAAATTTTAATTTTCCGGTGTAAGCTTCGGTTTTTTAAAACTTTTATATGTGTTCTCAAGTCTAGGTATGTGTCTAGTTTTATCCCCATCGAAAGCGTACACCCCAACAGCGGTAATTATTGATGTGAAAAAGCCTTGCTACATGTATTGAGCAACATCTGAAAGTTTCGTCGGCTTATTCTAAATTAAACGCTTCCCCGTGTGAAAGCAAACAAATACGTTTGCTGAAGCTGGCTGTCGCTGAAGGAAAAGGGAAAAAGGTATGCTTGTCGAATATTTCTTTGTCGCATGTTCAAGGTTTTTGTCTTGTTTACATTTGCTCTGGCTGATTTTTGCCGCCTAGTTTGATTGACTAGAAAATCTATAAGTATTTAGTGACTCGAGTTTCTGTCGCACTAATGGCCTATCTGGCCTACTACCTATTGAACCACAAGACCGTTTACCATAGTTCATCTTACACTTGAATTTCTCGAAGCAGAAAGGTAACACGACATTGAGAAAGTGATCGCGGAACGAAGAATTTAGTAAGGTCGAACACGTTTGTTGACTATTGCTACGTCATAACACGTCATATGTATAAGAGACAGCTATTTTTGTCCAGATAAGTAGGAAGATCACTTCTTCCTTTTTAGATTTGAATATGTGTAACCAATTGCATTTTCCACAAGTGATAAAAATAGATCATAACGCCTTATCACATTGCATTATGGGATTGAAATGCGGACAAACATACCAGCGCAAAAATGTCTGTTTTTGTCTGCATATTCAACCCATAATGCTTTGGGCGTTAAATCGTGACGTCAATTTTAAAAAAAAATGCTATTGTATTAGGGTCCCGTTCGAATTATCTAATCACGGTCTGGGTATTTTGTATGCGTGCCATCAATTTTACCGGTTGCGTTCAAGTTGGGTTCATTAGATATTTATGTCATGTTGATCCATAACAAATTAGCCCCATTGAGTTTTTTATTACCCTACAATAACGACATCGCCTGAGAAAGGAGACGAAAACTGGAATCATATTTTTGTTTTACCCCGTAGGATTAATTAAGGGTTGAAGTTAGGGTTTAAACCCATTAAAGGTGGCAGTTTGGCCGCAAAGTAGTTAAAATTTGACGGTAAGGATGTTAAAAAGTATTTGAGCAGTCTAAAAAACACCTTCCATTTTGCCTCCACTTAACTCAACCGGACTAACACCGTGGCACTTATTTAGCATTGGAATGAGTACAAAAACACTTATACATCAAATCTATACATTAAAGAGAAGAGCAATGCATCTGAGCCGGACACGAAAACCCCTCGTTCCCAGGGGGGCGCCCCCCACGAGAAGGGAAAAGCCCTGGGAACACGGTTGAGGCTTAACCCAAACCCAATTCTTGTAATTAATTACCACGTCCACATGATACCCATTCAAAGGGTAAAAACATGAGTTTTACTAGAAAGATGTTTAGAATTTTAACGAAGATAATTTTAACTTGTTTATTTAAAAAAAGGGGGAGAGGGTTAATCAGCATTTTGGTTCAAAATAGCCCAAAAGTTACCAAAAAAGTGCTTGTTTTCCAAAAAGTTGCTAGAAGTTGCTCTCTGACAAAAACGGTTGCTCAAAATCCTAAAAGTTGCTAAAAAGTTGCTGAACAGAATCTGGAAAGGCCTAAGCATGTGCATCCAATTTTTGTCAACATATTGTTTGACACTACAAATTCCCACAAATAGTAACTATAAATAAAAGTTTTTAAGCCCCAGCAAATAGTATAAAACTGTCAACATTAGAGGGGGTGGCAAAATGGAAAACAAGGGAGGGAGACTAATAAGTTTTTAAGCCCCTTAATTAAATTGGAGGGTCTAGACCCAGGAAAGGACCCATGTGATCATAACGTTTACAGATTAAAGTATCAGAAATTGTTATACCATCTATACATTGTAAAAGACAATCAAAATAATTGTGTAAAAACCAAGACATGACCAGGGTTAAAATTTCGGGAATTTCAGTTAGTAAACAATATGAAGACAAAACCAGCAACATTTTTTAAAAAGATCTGCCAGACAATTTTTCAGTTGTTATTAAAATAGACGAAAATCGGCATT
>NC_090894.1:29424937-29442437 GCF_036669925.1 Montipora capricornis
GATGGGTTTCTTAGAAAACTTTGAAGTCACCAAAATCCGCTTAAAATGCCGTGAAAGCCCTCTTTAAAAAAAGTAGTGAAATTCTGCTGCTATTCTATTGCATTTGTTTTTGCACAGAACATTTTTCTGCTAAATACGGCTATTTAACAATTAGACCCGTAGCCCGCAAGGGCTACGGGTCAATAGCCCACGAGGCGAAGCCATATGGGCTATTGACCCGTGGCCCTTGAGGACACGCTTTTCGTTACTCGAGGACTATTACTAGTAGTCCTCTAGTAGCGTAGCCAATCAAAATGCACGATTTGCATTAGTCCACTAGTTGGGTGCATACTAATTGTGCATAGCAGACAGCTGGACATTCTATGTGCATTAGCATGGCTATTGGTTGATGGTTGGCAAGTGCTCAGCCAATGATTTGTTATAGAATATAAGCAGAATTTCTTGGCGGGATGTCAAGTTTCCTTGATCAAATTTTCTTAATCTCTGATAATAGTTTAGCGCAAGTGTTACCGAGTTTTTAGCATTGCGGAACAGCGCGGAATGTTTAATGCGGGGCGTCTTGCCCCGTTTTCTGGTTGTTGTTGTTGTTGTTGTTGTTGTTGTTGTTATCTTGGCCTCGTAGATGCCGTCTAGGCGGATATTTTGCGAAACGATTTTCTGTTCAAACATCTCATCTGCTCTTCGAGCTGAGCTGACCGTCAAGGCAGCCTCTTTGCCATGAACTTCCTTTTCCTCTTCCTTTTCAAGCTCTTCGCTCTCACCACTATCAGTCAGTCGCGGACTCGTCTGATGACATATACGTAGACTTCAGTACAATATTGTACTTGATTTTAATGCCTTTTTTCGCCAAGACAAAAAAGAAAGAAAAGGCAAAATGACTTCATCATGCTGAATTTCCACCTTTCTGCACTTCTTAAAGGAGAACTGAAGCCAAATTTCAAGCAAGTTTTTGTTATTTATATTTAATTATTATAGTATATGGAACAATGCTCACTATTTTTTTTCCTCTCAAACATTTTTTTTAATGCCAAAAATCTAAGGTTTTTACTGCTTATTTGGTTTTCGTGAGGCGGCTCGGAAAGCTTGTGTCAGCGGTTCGTATTGAAGCTTATGACGTAACGTATGATATGAGGAGGAAAGTACTCTGCGAGCAGAGTCTCTTTCGAAAGAAAGTACTTTCCTCTTCCCGACTTATCTAGGAAGATCGAAAGAGACTCTGCTCGCAGAGTAGCACGTGCTGCGAGGTACTCCTTTAGGTATTGCGTAAGTCTAGTCCATTTTCAATTGACAGATCTCACTCGCCCACGTTGGGAATCGAACGTCGAAAACACGAACATAAGCTTATCAGCCAAGCGATTGCAAAACATTTTGCAAATGTACTGAAAAAGTCATGTGTTTACTCTTTTGGACCATTAACAGAAAGCATATGTACATTTTGCAGAGTATAAATGTTTTTTTTCTTCTTGATCCTACACGTTAAATTCCGCAGATCCGCTTTGTTTTTAAAAGCCAGTCAGAAAATTGACGCCCTTAGAAGACTGAGAAACGTGATTCCTACAAATGCTAAACTTGTGCTTTTTAAAGCAGCAATACTGTCACCTAGTGTGGCACCTTTGCAGAGCCAGTGATTCTCGCAAAATTGAGCGGTTGCAAGAAAGGGGCCTGCGTGCTGTTTTTAGGAACAATGCTAGCTACCCTGAACTTCTAAAAAGAGCAAAACTGCCTAGTTTACTGAATAGAAGACTACAAGACATCTGTGTCTTGATGTCCAAAGTCAAGAACAATCTATGTCCTCCCTATACCAGTGGCTTTTTTATTAATCGTAGATCCAAGCATAATTTAAGGCAGTTTGATTTCTCTGCTGTCAGGCACAACACGGTAAAATATGGCAAGCACTCTCTTCGCCACTTGGGGCCCAAGCTTTGAGGAAAATTATCCCCAGAATTGAGGGAATTAAACACCTTAACATGTTTCAAACGCAAAATAGGTACTATAGATATAGTTACATTAATGGATAACGGACGCAAGTGTTGTCACCTTTGTAATTCGTAATTCATAGTTATATTCAGTCTAACATCGCCAACTATTCCAGTCACGACAATTCAGCGCGACTTACGTGAGATGACTTTTTCCGCTGTTTTTCTTCTTGTATCAGCGGGCTCATATCGCCGCGACGCGAGGTACGGAATATGTTTTTTATATTTACTAAAGTTTAGCCCATACCCAAACCGCTGACAAAAACAACTTGCTTCGAAGAATGAAGTTCACAAAATTAGCTTTCAAACGATGGTTTTTGCGAGAAATTTGGACAAAAGACAGCCAAGATATCGTTATTCGAAAACAGGGGATTTTACAGTTTTAACGTGGACTTTGGTTTATCGGTTTTTTGCCTTCTTTGCAAGGGAAAAATGACGGATCAAACATTTCGCTGCTGACTTCATATTTTGGGTTAGGGTCAAGAACCCGGCAAGTGAAGAACCAAGCACAGGAACACTGGTATCTGTCTTTAATTCCATGGATTTTCGTATATTTGCCAGCTTTTGTAAGGCTTAAAGGGGTCGCTCACGTCAAAACAAAGCATAGGAAAAATGAAGGGTTTTTTTTTGGCCTGAAGTTATATTTTTTACAGCAGAACACAGACAACAGTCGTTATAATGGCATCCCGTTCCGGCAAATGTTCCATCTGCAATTTTTAGCGCACTTTTTCGAAATATTTAAAACCTCTCCATACATTTCTTTGTAAAATTTGACGCCATTTCGATAATTAGATTTCTAAGAAACCGCTTACGTTACGCGGGCGCATAGCCGAAATAGTTGGCGATGATCTTTAAATATTGTAAATACCATTATGTTATTTTTCATTATTTTATTTTTTTATATACTTATATGATTCGATTAATATTTTAATTTATATGTATTTATTTTGTGTTTCCTAATTAGCATAGGGTTTTAACCTAAGCTAGGAGGCTCATTTAGACACTTTATTTAATAAAGTTTCAATCAATCAATCAATCAATCAAATTTAGAACATCAGTATCCAAACAAACAATCCTGAACTTTGCATGATCTGTAATGCAATCGACTCCTTTCAAAAAGAGGAACATGAAAAAACACAGCAAAAGCTAACGCTTCACCATTTCGCTTTTTAACAACCGAGCATTCAAAAAGGAATAGAGGAAAGAAAACCAAACCTGATTCATCGAACTTCAATTTCTTGACAACATAAACACTCGTCGCTAGTAGGCACTGCTTCCCAACCCCCACAAAAAAACCATTGTGTCGAACCGATTCGCAAACCATCTTCGTTGAGTTCACCGCCTTCTTCCTCGTCTTCCCCTTGTGAGTCGCTCGGTTCTTTACCAGGAGGATCTGTAGGCTCGAAAAGAAACGGTTGAGGACCTCCCAGGGGTTTTGGGGAACAATGGAACATGGCTAATTTGAACTGGGGAACAAGGGAACAGGGGAACGATGTCAAAATATTTTAGGGAACAAGGGAACAAAAATAATTTTAGGGATAAAAAAGCTGGGAACAAGTTTGAAAGTCATTTGGAGAAAACGGGAACACAAGCAGATTTTTATAGGGAACAAGGGAACAAGCACTCCCCCCCTCCCTCTCCCCCCCCTCCCCTCCCCCCCCCCCCCCCCGCTCCATCGCTGGGAGGGCCTCACGGTTGTACGTTCATGGTAACGATCAAGTGGGCAATAAATAGGTGAATAAATGCCAAGAAAATACAAGGATGTTGCGAACCTCATATCATACGTCACAACTTTCTGCTAAAAGCCGCTGACAATAATTACAAGCCCACAGTATTTCAGCCAATCTCGTACCCAGAGTCCTCGGGGTTTTGGCCAGCGGGTGAGCGCCCGGAGAGAGTCTGGAATAATCGACTCCATTTTCCCAGAAAACGTGGGTTCCGGTCTTATTACGTATGCTTGAGTTTAAACAGAAGGAGAAAAGAGAAAACCGTAAACAGTAGAAATGGTGGGTTGAAAGTGTTCGAGAAACAAGAATTATAGCCTTACACACAAAGAAACTGGAGAAATGATCATTGGCTTGCTGTAAGAGCAAGTGAAGATGAAACCTCTGACGCTTTCGTGAGTGTATTTTTGGTGTTTCAGCGTACATTCCATCGTTCAGAGTGCATTGAGAATGCCATCGTGCAAGCAACACGATCGACAATTTTTTTGTGGAAACGACACAAATGTCCTCTTCTTCTACAATTTGATGTTTCCGTAATTCTGAATGGCCTCGACAAGACCTTATTCCACGGATTTCTCCTCAAAGAGACTGATGTAATGTTTTCCCACGGTACTTTTGCAACAGCAACAGTAATCACTTTTGAGTAGCGTGAGAAAATTCCCGTGCGGTATAAGACATAATTCAAACCTCGCCGTTTTAATTTTTTTTTGTGATTTATATATTTCTGAGGTAGAAAAAATCAAACAGCACTGAAACTAGTTTTAGATTTTGAATCTCCCTCCAAATTCTGGGACTTCCGAATTACTTACCGACTTCCTGTGGGACTGCCATTGCTACGCAAGCGGCCAATCAAAAATATGGTTCAAATCGATTATCCCAGAGTCTCTCCGGGCGCTCACCCGCTGGCCAAAAAGCCCGAGGACTCTGGGTACGAGATTGTGTTTCAGCTCAAAAAGCGGTTGCTGACCAGCGGCTTTCGCTAAAACAATGGTTTGCTGGGGGTAGACAGTCTCGCGGGCTCAGAAACCTGGTTGTGGTCATTGTTATTTAAGGTTTTTCATAAAATGCGGGAAAAACTCAACTTTAAACCAAATATCGAAGAAAAGAAACGCAACAGACACAAATAACCACCGAAACTTGATTTTATATGTCTTAGACTTCTTAAAACTACTATACAATGTAAAAAAGTATTGAATTTTGGCTTCAGTTCTCCTTTAATAATTACTAACATCATCTAGCTTTTGTAGAGTCTTTGTATGCATTTTACAGATACCAAAAGACGACTTGCTGGCGAAAAAAAGAGTGGCAGGATTCAGGATATTCTCACTCAGTCTGTTCTTTGGTTATATGGATAGTAAAGTTCACTATTCGCCATGTAATCAAAGAAACCACAACAGAAAAAAACGTTGTCGTCATCTATAATTCATTGGTCTACAGGCAACCAAATAAACTATCCCGGCCAGCTCGCAGGGTACTCAAAATAATCCTAATAAACCTTTTCCCGTTCCAATAAATCAAGAAGTGTATTATGGGATTTGAAAACTATCTATTAATGAAACCAAATTTCAGATAACCAAATAATCAGAATTCAATTAAATGACAACCAATCACGATAATTTTTGCAAAAAATCACGCGTGCTTTACTACAGTTCACGGTACAAAAACTGTTGACAACCAGCTGCAGTGATTTTGAAAACATAGGGACCTTAAGCAAGGACGACAACGACAGCTACGAGAACGCCACATAAGGTTTAAATAGCAAAAACAATAGTTTTGGACGTCCTGCACATGCGTTTTACATTTTCATTGATTTCTTTGCCGTTCTCGTCTTCAAAGCGACGTGAAATGATAAAATTTGAAGTCATGTGGAGGACGCGAGCACCTGACAACAAATTTTCAATTTTCCCCCTCAACATCCACACTGTACTCACCAATTTTATTCTTGGAATGTGGACTCACACTTTCCACGCCGACCGACTTGGAGTAATCGCAAAATTATTACAATAATAGGAAATAATAATATTTTTGGACGACGAGTCTCAAAGCAGTGGTCGTCGTCCTTGCTTGAGTTCCCTAATATGCGCTGTCACGACGTCGCACTGACTTGCAACATCACTGATGTCAGAACGGGCATAAAGAAATCTACGAAGTAAAAAGCTGACTGACTCTCTCCTATCGCTCCTGAGAAGCGATTTGTGTAGAAGAATCAGCCTCTCGTTGCCAATCGTTTCTTGGTGGTTTATTAAATCTGAATGTTTCAACTGGCGACACACGCTGACCTTGCGAAAACACTCTGGAAGGAATTTACGATGCAAATAACCCAAGATGCCCCCTTCGACAAGGGTAAAGTACACTGTAGGTAAGAGACCCAAAAATTTTACGACTACACGAGTAATGAAAGTTCTAACAGGTCTAATAGTTCTATATCTATAAAAAATGGCGATCTATCTGTTATTTTAACTTATTCCTCTTTAGATATTTTTTTCCAAAACTTCCATGGCCATTTCCTTTGAAACAAAAGCTGAAAAAGGTTTGCCAAGTTTGTTATTCAACCCACATCCTAGGATTTAAGGGAAATTAAGCCCTTCTTAAAAATGAAGTTCTATTTAATTGTTGAAAGATTTAAATTTCGATGGTGAATGAAAAGTGATGAGGCGATCGTTTATTTTTGGCCGAGACGCTAGTAAAAAAACGTCCAGGTCAAAAGAGTAGTCGCTACGGGCGTTTCAGTTCTATTTTTGTCAATTTCTCCTAATGCCGTAAGCTAATGACAACTTGTTTCAGGAGCTCAAGGAAGTAAATATTTTTAAGGAAGTCATGTGTATATCGCCTTAGTCTTGGGAATACTCTTGAGTGCAAGAAGGTGACGGTTTTATAACTGAACTGAATTCTGAGCGTGCTTCACGATTGACCTTAGTTTGAAGGGGAATGTCACTATTTTCAGTGTAACTGTGAGGGATAAAAATGTCTCCAAATTAACTGATGATACAGTTTTATTACGAAAGACTACTTTCCTGTATTGAAAAGACTTTCTGTCTCCCGTCGTAGAGGGTGACGTGGATGGAGATGGATTGTAACTTGAATAAACAGGGCACCATTTTAAGTAAGGCTCCCGCGCTCAGACTTGTCGACCAATCGGAACCCTTTTTTTTATAAGACCCTTTTCTATAAGAAAGTACACTGAGATTAACCGAAATCTTAAAGAACATATTAAGAACACACCCAAGCTAAGAGTCAATCAAGGAATGTCTTTATTTTTGCTCATTTGTTTCTTGTTTTGGTGAGTAGCATAGATAAACAAAAAAAGAAATTCATCCCCATAGCCCTTTTGGCTTCTCTTCCAGGTAGTCGGTGGGGCCTTGGCAGGAGAAAGGGGCATGGGGACGAGAATGGCCAAATATTAACTTTAATACTTAAAGTTTTCTTGAAAATCAAGTGGTTTTCTTATTGCCGCCATGATACACTGGAGAACATCTCATGATCAGGTGTATATAGATTAAGTTAATATACCACACAACTTTAAGAACAAGTTGAGAACGTTTACGGGTTCAAATCGAGTTCAGCTTCAGCTTCCAAGGTTAAACGTTCTTATACAAAAAAGAGTGTAATTTATTCGGCATTATTTATTACTTTCTGCAGAAATAATGGTAACAGGGAATTCTTGTCGTTTTGACTAGAAACGATCACAGATCTTGCCACTTGATTCCAGAAGCCTACAGCCCTCATTATAATTTTAGGCGCCAAAGAACGTATAATGTACCAGCAGCCAAGACAAAGCGTTTCGCTAATTCGTTTTTCGTGAAGTGTGCGGCTGAAACCAACTCAAGTTTGAGATGAATGAGAACTTTTTAATAGAATTTTAAGCCATTATATTTACATTTATATTTATATTTGTATAGTTTGTAGCTTGTAAATAATTACGCAATTCAGTATTTTACTGCGATGTGATTTAATAATAAACCGGTCAAACCAGTCAAACCACTTGGAAAAACTGAATTAATCCTTTTAACGTATTTTTGATTTGCAAGAAAAACATTTTCCGACTGGAACCTCCTTGCTGTCGTCAAATAGAAGGTACTACTGAAACCTCTGAAGCAATTTGATTCCCACTAAAGGAATAATTTTAGGAATAACTCTAACTTTTCTCAGTCAAATATTTATTTTTGTCACGAAAATGGCGATAAAAGGATAAGAGAGAGGATATAGCAAAGGAAAACAGGTGACACCAATTACTACCGCCCACTTTAATACCTAAGGAGTATCTTTTTTATGTCTGTTAAGCTCACTCTCGGATAAATGCTCGTATTCTATTTCAAAAAACAATCCATTGCAACCATTTCACTCATTCAATTGTATGTGTTCACGGATCCTGGGGCGCTTTTACCCAGACGTATCCTCTGTTTCGAAATTTTCTTGATCGATGCGCCGAGCAAACCGATAGATACAAACAATTCAAAATTAGAAACCAAGTACAGATAAAACTACGTAAACTATCGTCGCTATCCTAATATCACAAAATGAAAGCTACTTTCCATGAATGCCGTGCTTAAAATAGTGCCTTAGATAGCCTCAGGAGCCCATACCTCTATGATCAATCGATACAACGGAAATGGGGCGGTAATTGTACTAATCATTCTGTTCCCCTTGCTTGAAAAGTGGGGTAACTCTGGCGCTTTTCCAGTCGTCAGGAAATCTTCCAAGACTTAGAGATTGATGGACTCTGCTTTCTTAGTTCTAAAGGCAAACTGTTCCACAAAACTGCGACACTATAGGTAAAGTTGGTTTTTGTAGGAGTTTGTGCGCGGTTGCGGAAAATTTACCTCATTCACAGTCTCTCTCAAACAATGACCAGATTCGTGATGGACAAATTTCGAGCGGAGATACTCAAGCACTACTCCCTGTAGGGACTTAAATACCGTTGTTGCTCTTTCAATTTGCCTTTGAGGAGTTCAAATAAATTATTGACATCAGCGTCATAGCTAGAGTAAGTGAAAACACGGCCTGCTCTGTTTTGTAGTTTTTTCAATTTGTCCTGCAAAATTACCCCACAGTTACCCCAAACAATATTTCAGTACTACACGTGCAGCGCTTAGTAAATGGAATAAAAGGTCCCATAGGGACAAGATGCCTGATTCGTTTTACGGCCCCAATACCAGAAGCAATTTTCTTGGTTAACGTATCAATAAGGCTTCACCTTATCATTGATAAGCACTCCTAGTGATTTAGCAGGAGTAACTTGCTCAATAGGAGCGCCATTGATTGAAGGTGTAGGAGGAACTGTTGAAGTACACAGTCTCTGTTTTGACCCAATAAGCATAAATTCCGTTTTTGTCAAATTAAGCTTGAGCGTATTTGCTATCAGCCAACTGCCAACATTTACTGCATCGCCCCTTACGCGAGATCAAGAGAAAACGTTTCTCTTGGTAAGATTGGATATTGTAAGCGCTGAAACAAGCGTAGGTAAGAAGAGTATTATCAGCATACATCCTGGATTGACAATTTGAAAGGCAATTTGGTAAATCATTGTATCCTAAGATAGTGCCTTGAGGAACACCACAGCTTAATGAGCAGCTCCTACAGAGCGAGCCATTAACTGAGCATCTCTGCATGCGGTTGTCCAAGTATGACACAGGGTTGTATATAAGAGCCGGCAGCCGGCGAAATTCGCCTGCTTCTCTGTCAGGTTTCGCCGGCTACTTTCATTGTTTGAAGAGTCAAGATATGTAGAGGAGATGATGTTTATGAGGTCTAAACTACTTGGGCTCAATACAAATGAAAATTTGCAGTGCCTATCTTTTCTGAAAACACATAAAAGACCTCTGACTCAAGGGCAGTTAAAAAACGTTATGCTTGAGACTTTCGTTTTGAAAAAATCTTGCTGCGGTGGCGGGAAAGTAGGAACAATATGATTTGTTGTCCGCCATATTGGATTTCGATATCTTTAAACAGCCACCGATTGTATCTTAAGGAAAAATCACTCAAGGACGTTTTAGTCCACGCAAAACTTCATTTAATCACGCCGCAATCATAAAAAAACTTGTAAACAAAGAAACACTTTCAAAAGGTTTGTTCTCAATCCAGAAGGAAATTTACATATGATGTTCTGCTAGCAACACGCTCAGCCTGCGTTCACGCATCTCTTACCACAACTCAACTGAGGAACAAAACTAGCCCCTGATCATTCACAAAACCGCTCCTTCGTTTTCACTTCGAACCTTTCAGTTGATCATTTATAGCGAACGTAGAAGCTGAGGACTTGTAGACTTTATTTAAACACTTGAACGTAACGCTCCTCGGAGTTAAATCCTACTTGCCCGCGTAAGTGCTCGTCCTCTAGAGGGCATCTCTACGCTTCAACATGACAACGGATCTTTATCCAACGTCACTCTTGATCAACTCTCACTGCTTTACGGAACTCCTAAACTCTTCGGAAAAAACTAAATCACTCTTAAACCGCTCGAGTGATTTTCAATTTTCGAAATTACTACAACCAAGTTGCGCAAGCATATTTTCCCGCTAATTACACAATGGAACGAATGTGTGTCATCTTCACACCTAAACAGGATCGAAACATCCTTTACGCCATTGGCCAATTAGTATCCTCCAATCAGCTTCTTTATTTAACAACCAATCAGAAGCCTTTGCTGGTCTAGTCCTTCAAAGTATGTGCCATGTTTACAAGTTGTCAAGTGGCAATATTTGCCAGGCTCGTTAGCTCCAGCAAAACCACCAAAAAGATACAAAAAATATCACTCACCTTTTTGTTTATAGGGTTGTATTATTGAAATATCACTTCGTCTTTCTTTGAGTAACATGGTTTTCATAGTATAATTGCAGCTTGATTTATCCTTCTAATGTCTGAGTTTCATGGCCCAAAATGCCAGGAAATGCATTTTCTGGCATTCAGTTTTCAAAAATTTAACCCTAACCCCCGGACCCCCCTAGAAGCGATGGGCTAAAGCCCATCGGGTGGGTCCTCTGGACCCACAACCGTCTACTTTGCAAAAAAATCCGGCTACTTAAAACCTTAAAGAAAACCCTGATGACAAACCAAGAGTGCGCGTTATCGCATTTTCCATAATTGTTTAATTTAGATAAAAGGATTTCGTGATCGACCGAATCAAGGCCTTCTTTATATCCAGGAAGACGACTGCATTGACTTTTCCTCGGTCAACGTTATACGTCCAAGAGTCCGTAGCCTCAAGTAGAGCATGCAGTGCATGCCAGTCGAATGAATTGTGCGAAAATCCGATTGATATTTATATATAAAAGCGTTTTCAGCCAAATATGTATATAACTGGTCGTAATCTATTCTCTCAAATACCTTGGCTACTACCGAGATAACGGAAATGGAGCGGTAATTGTACAAATCATTCTGTTCCCCTTGTTTGAAAAGTGGGGTAATTCTGGCGCTTTTCCAGTCGTCGGGAAATCTTCCAAGATAAGTGCGAAGATCACTTCTCTCTTTTTAGATTTGGATATGCGCAACCTATAGCATTTTTCACAAGTGATAAAAATAGATCATTACAACACATTATGGGATTGAAATGCGGACAAACATCGAAAAATGTCTGTTTTTTCTCCGCGTATTAATCCCATAATGCTTTGGGCGTTAAATCGTGACGTCAATTAAAAAGAGTGCTATTGTAAGGGTCCCTTTCGAATTATCTGAACACGGTCTGGGTATTTTGTATGCGTGCAATCAATTTTGGCGGTTGCGTTCAAGTTGGGTTCATTAGGTATTTATGTCACGTTGATTCATAACAAAAGCCCCATTGAGTTTTTTACTACCCTATAATAAGGACATCACCTAAGAAAAGAGACGAAAACTGGGCTGATATTTCTTTTTTAACCCGGTTAGATTAAGGGTTAAGGTAAGGGTTTAATTAGATCTTCAACCCGTTGAGGATGGCAGTTTGGCCGCGAAGTAGTTAAAGTTTGACGGTAAGGACGTTAAAAAGTACTTGAGCAGTCTAAAAACACACCTTCCATTTTGCCTCCACGACTCAACCGGACTAACACAACGATAAGTATCGAAATGGATACAAAAACATTTATACATCAAATCTATATAAAGAGAAGAGCAAAGCATCAGAGCCGGACACGACAACCCCTAAAACCAGCAGGTGGAAAAAACCGGGGAACGTGTGCCCCCGACCAAGGCAGTGGTGCGACCCTTGGGGTTCTAGGTATTCTTATTGAAAAACACTATTTACAATGAAAAAGAACGCCATCATATACAGCCTAACGAAGGCATAAAACAATTCTTTTCAGCGCGATATAACAATAAACGAAACTAAAATTGAGCACGCGGCAAAGGATGACCGTAGAATGACTTAGCCTACTAACGCCCGCAAACTGCAAACCTAAATCCCACAAACCACTGCGCACCTAACACAGCTCACCAGGCCTCTGATACGAGCAGGCAAAATATCAACTTACGCTAATTTACAATTATCACAAATAGACCACTTTCAAAAACACCATAATGCTCTTTGTTTGGCCTCCAAGATTTTGCATAAGCATTGCTTCCAGTTTGTCTTGGGACTTACAATGCAATTTTTTGGAGGGCAAACAAAGAGTATTATGAAGGTTGTGAAATTGGCCTATTACGTTTGTCGTTTAAGATGAACGAGTGAAAAGTTACCATCTATCTCGCTTCCAAAAATAACTCATTTTAATAGCCCATTTCCGAGTTGCTGCATTCCTCAGTTTCAAAGCGAGTCCCGGTGCACAATCACTCAAATGGAAATGAGTTACGTATTCTCATGCAAATCAAGCGCATTTCTTTTTCAATAGTTGAGCACCAAGACTCACTTCGAAACCAAGACAAACAGCAACTTGGAAATGGTTTAATGACATTTGCATCAGTGATTGAGTGGCAAAAGGATAGCATGTGCATCCAATTTTTGTCAACATATTGTTTGACACAACAAATTCCAAAAAATAGTATAAAACTGTCAACATTAATTTCTAGGGACTTAACAAATCAGCAGAGGGGTGGCAAAATGGAAAATAACTGAGACTAACAAGTTTTTAAGCCCGTTAAATGGGAGGGTCCCATGTGATCAGAACGTTTTCAGATTAAAGTACCAGTAATAGCTATACAGGGCTTTAAATTGCAACCAATACAGTGGCATTTGCGACTGAGTTTTTTCCCTTTGCGACTAACTTGATATCGGGAGAAGTTGAAAATTTGCGACTTGTTTTCACCTTCACTCTTTCAAAACAACAGGGTTAGCAGTTGCCACTTTGCTGCTACTTCTGCTAAAATGAATAAAATGACAAAATTGTTTTGTTTCTAGCAGTGAATTTTCCTTCAATCTGAAGATAGCGTAATTGTAGTGTAATTTAGCTGCGATGTTACGTGAGCAAGTCCATTCCTTTGACAAGGAAGGATTACGTTTTTTGCAACGTTGGCCGTGTGGCACTTATGTTTGAACAGACTTAAATGATTAGAATGTGATGTGAAGTGCTAAGTTTCTACCCCATATGAACCATGTGAGCGTTAGCCCTACAGATAGAAATGGGCCCACAGAAGGACAGAGAAAAACTCAGACCAGGGTGGAAATTGAACCCACGACCTTCGGGTTAGATCCCCGCTGCTCTACCGACTGAGCTACAAGGTCAGACGGGAGCAGGCCGTGGGAACTGAAGATGTAAAAGTTTTATTAAATTGACCCCTGGTCAGAGTTTTTCTTTGTCCTTGTGTGGGCCCATTTCCATTAGTAGGGCTAACGCTCACATGGTTCATATGGGGTAGAAACTTAGCACTTCACATTACATTCTAATCAGTCAAGTCCATTCCTTTGACATTGTTTGCCATTTTCAGCGGTTTCTTTACACACCAGTATTGTGGGCTCATATTTTGTTTTGCTAGACCGCTGACAACAAAATGCAATGCGATGATTTTGTGACTACAATGATGTGAAATTACGACTAAATTTTCGTATCTTGTCGCAAAATTGTGACTGGATTTTTTGGTTAATTTCAAGCCCTGTAATATACCATCTATACACTGTAAAAGACATTCAAAGGAATTGTGTAAAAACCAAGAAGATCTCCAGGGATAAAATTCTGGGAATTTCAATTAGTAAACAATATGAAGGTGAAACCATCAACATTTTTTTTAAAAAGATCTATCAGACAATTTTTTAGTTATTATCAAAGGAGACAAAAATCAACATTTTTGCCATTTGCGAAAAACCTGTCAGTCTATACGTGATTATTTTTTCTTGCTAAGGAAATCCTGCAATGTTAAGGTGGGATGTATGGCTACATATGTAGTTTTTGAGGAAAAGGCCTTTAAAAATGTCTAGTTTCTAGTTGCTCCTTCAGGAGCTCAGTGACTATCTTTAGCATTTTCACCTGGTTTGCATTTATTTGTTAGGTAAAA
Source organism: Montipora capricornis (assembly GCF_036669925.1). Lineage (NCBI taxonomy): Eukaryota > Metazoa > Cnidaria > Anthozoa > Scleractinia > Acroporidae > Montipora > Montipora capricornis. The sequence continues at coordinate 29,439,034 of NC_090894.1, forward strand.
TTACATTTTACATCAATTGCAGTGACTAACTCTTCAGAAGAGACATCCTGTTGCTTTAATTTCACAGATGTCAAAATCTTGATCGTTTTCTTTGGAAAACTGTAGTAAACCACCTTAACAGGAGACCCCTTGTATTAAAGATGAACGAAGGCAACAAATGGCTAAAATAACCTTTAAATATTGGAACAGTTTCTCCAAGTGGCACTAGGAAGGAATGCCACCATAAGGCAGTCATAATTCTACTGAATTAAAGGAAATAGTGTCTCCAGGTGGCACTATTTGAAGGAATGCCACCAAGAGAGAGTCATAAGAAAAATGTCAATATGTCAAAGCTCACCTAGCTTTTCTAATAGGCTCTTGTGGATCGCTGCAACACATGCCTTAAAATGAATCTTTTTCTTTCGATCCCCAGGATTTTCATTTTCAAAGTTAGTGGGTATAGTGGACTTACTTTTCCATTCACATGCTCCTAACTGAAACACTTCCACTGATAACTCTCTTGAAGACTTTTGTATGCCTTTGAAGCCACCAACCACATAAAGGGCTTCTTGAACACATAACATGTTTGCAGCTTGACGACACACCTTGAGGTTACTAATGACTTGCCATTCATTAGTTGATGGGTCATATACCTCACAAGATTTCAGTACTGTATAATGTCCCCCAATTTTCTTTATGCCACCTGCTATGTAGATCTTGCCATTCATGGCTGCTCCAAAAGCTTCACATCTTGCTTCATTCATAGCTGCAACCTCCTCCCATGTGGCCAAGATAGGATCAAACCTTTCCACTGTTTGAGATGTTTGAAGCAAAGGCAAACTACTTCCTCCTACTAAGTAAAGGCGTCTTTTATCACTGACTAAACAAGCTCCATAGCGAATAGTTGGTGGATGAGCCACAGCCTCACAAACATTGTCATCGAGCTTATAGAGAAAAACGTCAGCATCAAATGAATATTTAACTAATGCATAGATGCAACCAGCTAGAACTGCTAAAGAAAAAAAATTGTCATTTTCATGTCTTCCTTCAACTGTCCCCCAGGAATTAGTGGAAGAAAGAAAGTATTCTATTACTTGAGATTCTCTGGGTTCAACACGCTGTCCCCCAAAAATGCAGATTTTATCTCTGTATTGAACAACAGCATGATCTTGATGTTCAAATAACATGTCTGGCAACTGATACCAAATGTCCTTCTGGGGTGCATAGCATAAGGCTGTCCTGCCACCACAAACAAAAATCACATCTGCGCACCTCTCCAAGCACTTCCTGGGTGGCTTGGCAGCATCTTCACAGAAGGGATCAACAATGCACTTCATGGATCTCAACACAAAATTCAAACTTGCATTACTTGTTGCTACCAGTTCTTCATTGACTAATTCGTTGAAAAGAAAGTCGTGAGACATGGATTTCAGGCGGACTTGTCTCAACAATTCAGCAAAGTTGCTTTCTCGTTCACTCTTCTTGTGAGACACCCACTGTACTATTCCTTTAAAAATTTCTTCCTCAGAGCCAACGGTGACATAATCACTGGACACCCATTTCATGACTTGTTCAATATCGAGCTTCAGGAAGTCGTCTGTTTCCATGACTGAACTGAAATTAGAATTAATAAACTCGCAGGACTCCTCCATTAATTCCAAACACTGATATTTGTCGGCAAAGTAATAATTGAAAATGCAGTTTTCATTTGTAATGTTTTCCTCCAAAACATCGCAAGCCAAAGTTTTCATACCTGGTAAAAGAAGATAGTCCGCTACTGCCACTAAGTCGTGGGCGTTCTCCTTGGTGACTGCAACATTACCAGTGTAAATGTATTTAAGAACTTCTTCCATGACTGACCCCGTTGCTTCTTCAAGTTCTATCCTGATGAACTGTTCCTTTCCCTCTCTCATGTCACTGACCTGAAGTGAAAGAAAAAACGGACTTGCTGCTGCTAACACAAGTCTGTGAGCTTTGAACTCTTTGTCTTTTACTGATACTGTTACATCGAAGAAACTCTCTTTTCTTCTCAGAGCATCCAGACGATAGATAAGTTCCTGACAGTGTTTTGATGGATCTGATGGCATTGGTTGTGAAAGGTCCGCCATATTGGAATTCGATGCGGAAGTGTTCAAATCTTCGATTTCGAATGCAGCTGCTTCCACGTATTCTTCCATGTCGATACTCGCAGAACTTTGCGACATGATAATGCGTTGGTTAAGAAATAAAAAAAAGTTAACACTGGTTTATAAAGAGAGGAAAATACGAAAGATGTGATCAGGGTATCACCGGACTGAAACCCAGTCTCTCTCTCCCTCTCTCTCACACAAGCCTGCGCAACCTCGTTCCCAGGGTGTCTCTTCTCTGCCTCCGTTGTCGTTGAGAAAAGTTGAGAACGACAATGGAGGCAGAGAAGAGAGACCCTGGGAACGAGGTTGAAGCATGAGTAATACATTGGTCAAGGTAAATCCCTACCCCAGGCCTCTCCCCGCTATACCCTGATTCAAGGTGGGGATTGGCTAGCCTCCTTCGCAGCCGTTTTTAGGCTCGTCAAACGGCTGCGAAGGAGGCTAGGGATTGGCTGGCAAAGAAAAGAGATTTAAGTAGGCTCGAGTAGTTTCTCCTTTTTTCAAACAAATAAACGTATTCTGTTTTTAGATACAGTTAGGGTAATCATATCAAGACGAAATTTGGCCAGGTTATTAAGTACCCATCGTAGATTTCTCACATTATATTTTCCTCCAAAATAACGTTAGCAACAACATAAGGCATTTCTTTGAGCCTTAAAATCAAGATATATTGTCTTTTTGAAGAAACGGGACGGTGAAATCTACCCATTCAGCGTTACCAGATAATGTTAGAAATAATCTCTAAAATATTTAAAATTCAACGAAATCTGTAGGTCAGTTTTTCAGAAAAATAAGTTGTTTTGAAATGTGTCGCTAATTTCGTTTTTCAGCTACAGAATTTCTTTAAATTTGAAAGACAAACGTTTTAAATTAATCCAAGCTATCATGCAAAAAGTGAAAAATATTCACCGTCCGGAAGCAGAGATATAAGCGAGTAAAGTTGCGAAATCAGGAAAAATGAGGGGGTTACAAGATTGGCACCTGCTCATTCGAGTGCACGCGCGAGTGAAGCCACAGGCCAACACAAACGGATTTAAGAGTCCATTAAACCGTGCGTGTACAATTGTCGTTGTTTTCGTGAATAGGCGATGTCTATTTATATTCCATATGTATAGGAATTAAAAGAAAGGTGAGCGGAATTAGCGGTATTTGTCTATTTCGGGTGACCCAATTTGAATCGTGAGCTGACGCGAACATCTTTATGTGGCTTACGCGCGCTCGCTCAGCGGAAAACCCTCTCAAGCTTCCTTAAAAATCAACAAATGTTGTCGTTTTTTGAAGAAACGGGACGGTGAA
>NC_090894.1:29444937-29464937 GCF_036669925.1 Montipora capricornis
TGCTCCACATTATATTTACCAAAGTCCTTAAGCCCCTTGTGAAGTCAGTATTGGAGAGTTTATGGCTTCAACATGCATAGCGCTGTTTCTTGACGACAGATTTCTCTTAGACTATACGGAGGGTACATGTAATTTAGTTGCTCAAAAAGTTAAGTCAGACTTGAGAAAATCTTTCTTCATTACTATTGATGTTAAGTCAATATGGACTCCTTGCCAGGTTATACAGTGGTTGGGTATAGCTTGGGATAGTAGATATGCTACAATAAGCGTTAACGAGAGGAGACTGCAGGGCATCTTAGATGCGATTCTTGAGATTTTTGAAAGAGACTGTGTGGTTTCTGCAAGGGGAATAAGTTTATTTGTTGGTAAAATAATATCAGCGCAAGCTATATATGGGAGTTTACACGAATTATGACTACATATTGTGCAATCTCCATCGCCGCAGTGCAGGATTGGGACTCTGAGGTTCCGTTGGATGTTTATTGCAAAAAAGAGCTGACATTTTGGAAATCTTACGCAAAACAATTGAATTCTAGAGCAATCAACGACAAGCCGGCTAAGAGATCGAATTTCATCGTTTACTCTGATGCGAGCGCCAGTGGATGCGGCGCGCATTTGGACTTAAACGGGGAGCAGGCGTGTCACAAGCTTTGGGAAGTGAGTGAGGGCGAGAAGAGTTCCACGTGGCGGGAGTTGTCAGCAATCGACTACGCAATAAAGTCATTCCTGCCTATTATCAAAGGGTCATGCTTGAAATGGTTTTTGGACAGTCAGACAGCCGTCAGAATTATTCAAGTCGGAAGTATGAAAATAGAGCTCCACGATTTAGCAATTAAAATCTTTCAATGTTGCGCCGAAAACCAGCTGGAAAACCAAATTAGTTTGGATATTCAATGGATTCCACGGTCGGACCTTGAAAGGGCAGACTACATAAGTCGAATAGTGGACATTGACGATTGGCAGATCACCAACTCATGTTTTGAGTATATCGACAAATTATGGGGTCCTCATACCGTTGACTGCTTTGCAAATTACTATAACAATAAAGTCGAAAAATTTTTCTAGCGATTCTGGAAACCAGTTCTAGTGGGGTGGACTTTTTCGTTCAGAATGTAGGAAACGAGAATTGTTTGGTAGTTCCGCCTGTAACCATGTAACCATCCATTACTTGTATTCAAGTCGAGCGATTGGGATAGTCATAGTACCTTTTTGGCCATCGGCTTATTTTTGGCCAGTTATCACAAGAACGTTTCGGGATTACGTTACTGGTTACGAATTGAAAAATTCTGCAGCTGGTGCCAGTCATTCAGCGTAGCTCAGTATATAGCTCCACCATTTAGCGCTGCCCTTGTATTAGCGTATTTATCGGAAGTTTATTTAAGATCGAGCTCATATAGCTCTGTCGTATTGGCTCACGCTGCTTTGAAATGGTTCCACACGTTGCTTCCGATCTCAACCCTTAACCACTTGAACAGTGCTCCCTGTCAGTAGTTGTTGGAAGCGGCTAAGCGATCAAATCCCCGATACATAAAAAGGAACCAGTTACACCGGATATGATTAAGGAAATAATTGTTAAGCATAGGAGTAGTTCTGCCAGTTTGAAGGATTTACGTATAGCGGTAATCCGCTGCATAGGCTTTGCGGGGATTTTCCGTTACAATGAGTTGAGCCAGAAACCCATAAGGGTTGAAACGTGTAACGTGCGTTCACAGCTTCCGAATATTCGGTGCGAACTGATTGGTTGAATGTTTCAGTGGTAAGTACCATATTTGGAAACCCCTTGCTCTTGTTGTTCCAAATATGGTACTTAGCAAATTGAATATTCAGAAGCTTGTTTCCCAGCACACAAGGGGCCGTTACACGTTTCAACCCTTATGGGTTTCTGGTTGAGCCTAATGTCTCCTACTCACTTAGAGTTTTTTTTTCCTGACTATCTTAGAATTTTCGTCCCCAAGGCTAAGAACGACGTCTACAGAGAAGCGAACTATGTATATATCCAGAGGTTAAATAATCAATTCTGTCCAGTCACTATCTTAGAAAGATATATCAAATTGGGTGAGATCGAAACAACTAGTAGAGATTATAATCTTTTCAGACAAGTGAGGTTCCTTAAAAGCAAGAATGTGTATAAGCTGTGCGGAAAAGGTTTATCATATAGTAGATGTAGGGAGATTTTCAAGGACTGCTTGAAGGGTTTGGGTTATGACGAGAAGAAGTATGGTTTTCACAGCCTTAGGCCTGGGGGTACCACGGCAGCAGTAATTAATAACCCTAATTTATCAGAAAGGCTGTTGAAGTTACACGGAAGGTGGAAATCGGACATTGCGAAAGACATGTATATATTGGAGCAATCGCAAAATCGCCTTTCTGTTACTTGCAATTTAGGCCTTAACGTTGTATAATGAAGTAGCATCGCTGGAGTAACTTACAATCTTTTTCAGTAGATGTCAATTGAGTGTGATTTAGTTAATAAAGCGAGTTGGTTTGATTGCCTGAGCAACCAACCCATCAAATACTGTGCGATCTTTATAAGATTTAGTGTTAGTGTAAACAGAAAATAGCTTACGTTCGGTTGAGCGAAACGAATTAGAACGTAAATTCAGTTTTTTTGAAATGTCTCTAACTTTTTTTGGCAACTACAAAATTTTTTAAAATTTGAGAGACAATCGTTTTAAATTAATCTAAGCTAATATGCAAAAAAATGAAAAAAATTCAGGAGAGATATAAACAAGTAAAGTTAAAGTTGCAAAATCAGGAAAATGAGGTGTTAAAAGATCAGCATTTACGCATGCGTCACCCGCTCATTCGAGTCCGCGCTCGAAAATACAGGCCCCAGTGGGTAGGGATTGTTAACTTTCGTTTTAAGCTGCCTTCTGGGTACAGGCAGTGGGTGGGGGTTTGTAGATAAGCTTGCTTATTTGCAGTCTAGCGAATATTCATCTCAAGAGGCGAAAAAACGAAGTGAATGGTTTTGCTATTTGCATTTATATAGAATATTACTTGGCCGCGCGGACGGCCGCGCGGAAATACGAAGTTTCTCTTCGAGTGCTAAACAATATTCCATGCACGAGTGAACGCAGTCAACAAATGAAATATTTTTCTACACGAGAAGACTTTAAAAATATTATCAATGACAGACGTAACAGCCAGTTTCTTTCTGCTTCTCTAACATCTCTGTTCCAGTCCTTAATTGTTCCACTGCGAATGAGAATATCACCATTGGTTTTATGACTACAGAGTAGAACGCCATCTTCAGGCTCTGACGTATATTACATAATTAACAATTATCCCACCAGAGTGGGTTGGATATGACCCGAGGGGGGATTCCCTTGTAAAAAGGTCGGGGGTGCTCGTCCTACCTTTTATGGGTGAAAAAGGCGATTTTGGTTCCTCTTAGGGTGTTCGGCCTCAAAGGTCCACAGCGGGAGCTTTAGCGGTACCTTTTAGTGTACTGACCCGACTCTGATCTGAGCCGAAAAATTATGAAGCCAAATATTTTGAGCAAGAGCCGATACAACTTAGATTTGAGTTTAAAACAGTGTCTGCCTGTACTGTAGCTATTTATAACTAATATTGTGAAACCAATACTTATCTACGTCTACTGTGCCCAACCAGTTTTAAGAGTGCAGTCATAACACCGATCTTGAAGAAGACATCTCTTGACCCAAATGTCTTAAAGAACTTTCGACCGGTGGCAAATCTTCCTTTTATTTCAAAGGTTGTGGAAAAAGTCGTCGCTCTGCAAATTTCAACACACCTAAGCCCGGTTGTTCGAAAGCCGATTGCTTAATCCAGGATTAGCTTAAACTTTTTGGGAAAGTTTCTTTTGCTTATTTTTGTTTTTCAAGATTGGCTTCTTCCAATGTAAAGTTTTGCCGAATATCAGTGTTGAACAGCATTTGGGAGTAGAGAAATAAACTCCTCGGTTAATGTTTATTCTGAGATTAGCGTTAATCGACTTTTGAACAACCGGGCCCTGGAGAAGAATGATTTGAATGACATCTGCAGCCGTGAAAAAATGCCATAGTACGGAGACAGCACTTCTTCACGTGCAGAATGATGGTTTGTTGCGCGTATTACCACCGCTTTTACTTTTTGCAACATGAAAATTTGTTGCACAAAAAGGTGGTAATACTGTGACGTGCAACAAACAATAGGGCCGTTCAAACGAGAGAAAATAAGCCGCGGCTTACTCCGGCCGCCGCGTACATAATACGCGAAAGGAACTATTTATACGAGTATAAACTCCCCGGCCAGGATAAGCCGCGGCTTGAGAAAGTCGTGAACGTAGATTTTGTACCATTTATACGGGGTGTTCGCGTCTTATGTAAGCCGCGGCCAGAGTAAGCAGCGGCTTATTTTCTCTCGTATAAACGGCCCTAATGTTGCGCTACAAGATCCACGAAAAATGTTGCCCGTATTACTGGGCCTTAAGCCGTCTATGCTCGGATCATAACGCAACATGGAAATACATTCCAACCTCTCTCCTTGCCAATGTCGGTGGAAACTTCTTATTCCAGTGTAACTATGGCTGTAAGCTTCTTAACATCTCCCCAGCTTTTATAAGGATGTCATTTCCTATTGGCAGAAAATTGCTGTGACGTGTCCTCAAAATAAACTTGAGGTGTTAAATCAAGTCATCTGGAACAATAGCTTTTAATTGTGTGCAAAAAATAAATATATTTTCCCCTCTGGCATCAAGCTAACATTATTTACATTTCAGATTTATTTGACACAGAAAAGAACTCCTTTCTAAACAGAAAGTTTAATTTCCGACAATACTCTTTCTTCTATTCCTTCATCCTGGAAAAAGCTTTTAAATTCTAAAGAGATCCCAAATATTGCACCCCCTGATCCAATTAGTGAACCGGATACCGCGCTATATGCGATGATATTATTATTATTATTATTATTATTATTATTATTAGAACGTTTTTTAATTGAGTGTCAAAAGTAATTAGGGAATTACTTTGGTTTTACTTCACTCAGTGATTGGTTCAAAGTTCTCGCACCACTTTTTAAACCAATCAGAACTGAAACCAAAACCAATCGTGGATCGTGCGTGCACATTTTCCCGTGCTTTGTGTCGGCTACGTGTAATTACTTCGAGTTTTGATTGGTTTACTGGATTGTCTCCGTCCTTTTTGATTGGCCAAAGTAATTACTTTGGTTTTGGTTTCACGACACTCATTTGAAAAACGCACTATTCTTATTCTTATTCTTATTCTTATTCTTATTCTTATTCTTATTCTTATTCTTATTCTTATTCTTATTCTTATTCTTATTCTTATTCTTATTCTTATTCTTATTCTTATTCTTATTCTTATTCTTATTCTTATTCTTATTCTTATTCTTATTCTTATTCTTATTCTTATTCTTATTCTTATTCTTATTCTTATTCTTATTCTTATTCTTATTATTATTATTATTATTATTATTATTATTATTATTATGGGTGTATCAGCCATCGAAGCTGCCCTCTACGGTATCAGGTGGGGTCACTCCATTGCCAGGTTGGAATCGTGCCCCTCTAACCATCCACTGTCTTGTAAAATGTTCAGTCGATAGGACGAAGAGAAAACTAGTTCGTCCAGTGAAGCCAAAAGAGTCTTTGTCCACAGATACAATGCAGGCAATTGCTGATACTTCTATTGCCACTGTATTGCGAGTAATTCTCTTTCCGACCTCCGCTTTTCGTTTATTTTGTTAGTTGGTTTTTATGGATTTTTTCGTATATATGAAATCAGCAGTTTTACTCTTCAAGAAGTTAATATCAGTAGTCATCACCCATGACAATTTATGTTGCTAGACGCTAGAATGACCAGTACCAATTGCAAGAGGGTCACACTTCCTATTTTGCTTGATCATTGTACTCTGCCTGGCCGGTTACCATAACTGAGCGGGATAAAATATAAATGCTGTCGGCTTAGTCGAGCGCTTCGTACCCGCTCGTTCGTCGTATTGTTAAAGGCAAGCCTCGCGAGTCTTTTGCACCCAAGCAAAGGGGTTTCTGTGAATTTAAAATTCACTCAAAGCTGCTTCCTACCCTGCTTTCAGGCGTATACCGGACGACCCACTGGATATGCATGCTGGGTGTAGGTGTCTTTCTTCTTGGAATCGATACTTTAAGCACATTGTTACCGATCGATTGATTTTCGCCAAAGCACTTCTGCTTTAAAGTGTAAATTGCGCGTGAATTTTTTAGTGTCTTCTGTCTCGGTTTTCATTTTGTTCTACTCAGTGTATATCTTACATTGTTAAGAGCTTCTGCCTGAGAGACCGGGGCAGACTTGGAAATGAAGGTCGGCCGATTTCGCTCAAAATTAGTACACAAAGTACTTATGTCGACTTATGTAATATGCCAAAGTTTCAGCTTCAACGACTTTTTTTAGCCGAGTTCTGGATATCAGCCCCTCAGGGGTCCCCAGAGGCTGATTTTCAGTGCAATTTTGGCCACTTTTAAATCTCTCTTTTAGCAACATGAAATTAATTTCAGGCAAAAACAAAACCATCTTTGTAAAGCCCTATGGGTGAGAACATTAGCTCATGAAAATTTTTCGCTAGCCTGTGGCTGTTATCACAACTTGGTCATATTTAAAGCATATGGGAAGCAACCGAAAATGGCCTGTATTTCAGACCAAATATTTTCCATGCCCATGTTTTATATCTTGAGGTCTTAGTATCCCTGCAAAGTTCAGCCCTTACTTTAGTAATATCAAGAAAAAAATACTAAGGTTGAGGCTTTTTACTAAGAAAAAAACTTACGAGAAGATGGCGAAGCAGGCCACTTCCGGTTAAAGTTTCAACAAAGCGTGTCCGCAAAAATCAGCCATTTAATTTCGATTATCTTTTTTCCTTCCAAGTTATGGTTAAAAGAGACTCTGAAGTTAATTGTCACCGAAAAGACTTGCCGTTAATAAGAAATTTTTGATGTGATTGTTTTAGGACCGATCAGATAGTGGTCCAACAGCGGTTATAAATTTCTTGGAAGAAGTCTTGAAAACTACGGACAATAGAGCCGCTGCGAAAACTCTTTATTTACCTAACAACACATCTCTTGCCGGTAGATCACAATGCAAAATTGCATCTTTTCGTCCAAACTGCAATGTTAAGTTTATCACCTTTGTTCAACTCGTTCAACGTATCACGTCTGTGGCCCGCCTGTAATGAAGGGCTAATTAAATCAGGATATAAGCAAGCTTTGTAGTTCCATTCAGTAGTACTATAACCCACCTGTTTGGGCTTTAATATTTTCTGAAGAAAAAAGAACTTATCGGTCTCTTTAAATGCAACCGCAACATCTGTCGTGACACTACGTGAGAATCGTTTTGAACCTTTAAGAATTTTCGAATATAATTAAAGCTAATCGTCTAACACACTGAATTGCAGTCACTCTTCCAGTCTATTTGCAAAGTGTCTGGATAAATTCAGTTACAAAAAACGCTTACCTGGCTTCACTTTTACAGACATGCCCCTTTCCTACAATCCCTTAAAAGTGAGGTAACATTAGAAACTTTAGCCCCAGCGATAAATTGGTCGCAAGTGCGTCGTTGCGAGTTAGATATACACAGGTCGATTAATACCGTACGTGACGAGGTCATTGTAGCTATGACTGACTTGGAATTCAGTTGTTTTCTCGTGCAGATTCGTCTTCTTGATATTGCAGAGAATGCTTATGATAGAACTTGTATGAGAACCTCAATGGCATGATTTGTTTACTGAATATTTACGCAAACAGGTGAATTTTCGGCGGTGCCGTGGACATATCACAAATCGTCTTTAATTCATCTTTTGTGACGCCAGACAAGCCAGCTTGGTTAAGAAATAACTTCCATTCAGGAAAATTGTCAACTCTGTGTGACGCAGTCAGTTTATTACCAGCAGCGCCCACTTTGACTAGCAGGTGCGTACCATCTCGATCTAATGTCGCTAATGGAGAGTCACAGCAGGCTCTGACGGCTTGTTATCTCTTGCCCCACATATGTCAACTTCTTTCCAAAAGGCTCACCGTATACTCATGGTTTTGATTTTCCAAGAGACTAAATTGTGAAATCCAGACAAGTCTTTCGCTACTCTGCCTTTCAAAAGCACTCAAATGGACTCAAATGAAACAAATTCGCTTACAGACTTAATAGATTTAATTAGTTTAATTAATAGATCGCAGATAGTTTCTTTTCTCGCGAATAAACAAAGCAGCCGGCAAGGTGTCCACTTTCTTTTGAAAGTGCTGGCCATTTATTTCTTCCCCGATGCATTTTGTTGATTTAGGACAGACTAAAGTCCACATTACATTCGGATTCTACACAAAAAGGAACTGGCATAGTGCGTTAGCGCGCTAGACTGTGGATCGGGCGGTCCTGGTTACTAGTGCGTTCACATATCGTCTTGGGAAGGCAATTTTCTTTAACAGTGCCTCTCTCCACCCAGATGTATAAATGGGCACCAGTGATTATTATCCTGTCCAGGAAAGAAGAGCAGAAACCAATTTAAGCTCCAGCAGGTACGAGCGGGCACTAGGCCTTGTGACGACTTACCTTATCACCTACAGCATGCATAATGGCCATCCAGGGCGATTACCGCCTAAGTTGCTTCTTATATCCGAAACCAGAGTTAAGGGTCAGCAATTCAGTGTGAGTCCATAAAGACTTAATTTTTCATGTGATCTACAGCTACAGGTGCCATAAAAACCCCCAAGTCCTTAAGGGCTCCAAGAAAGCTGAAATATTTTATTTCCCAAGTTGTCAAAACAGTAGTCTTTGCCGGAAGGATAACCCACTCCACCCCTGTCCTATCTTTGGATATATATGCAGTATGGATGCTACCATGAATCTGTGCTGTTTGAGAAAGCACAAAAGGAAAATACTGATAGAGAAATGGAAAGAGTGCCCGTGAGTAATCTTCTAGCAAGTTAGCGGATTGGCGGCGAAAACGGACCGTGTTGGACGTCCTTATCAATCATTTACAACATACGTGAGCCATTTGCACTGGGGCACGGGGCATGAAGAAATATTCAGTAAACAAATCATGCCATTGAGGTTCTCATACAAGTTCTATCATAATCATTCTCTGCAATATCAAGAAGACGAATCTGCACGAGAAAACAACTGAATTCCAAGTCAGTCATAGCCAGCAAACTACAATGACCTCGTCACGTACGGTATTAATCGACCTGTGTATATCTAACTCGCAACGACGCACTTGCGACCAATAGACCTTTTCGGCTTGTACATTTTGTTTTCCCAATACAAATCATGTGATAATACTCAGGAGGCTTGGTCCTTTGTTTTGTTCATTAAAAAGAGTGCATGCAGGCATATTCATGCTTGCATGCCCTCATTTTAATGAACAAAACAAAAGACTAAACCTCCTGAGTATTATCACATGATCTGTATTGGGAAAACAAAATGTACAAGCCGAAAAGGTCTATTTATCGCTGGGGCTAAAGTTTCTAATATTAACTCACTTTTAAGGGATTGTCGGAAAGGGGCATGTCTGTAAAAGTGAAGCCAGGTAAGCGTTTTTTGTAACTGAATTTATCCAGACACTTTGCAAATAGACTGGAAGAGTGACTGCAATTTGTGTTAGACGATTAGCTTTAATTATATTCGAAAATTCTTAAAGGTTCAAAACGATTCTCACGTAGTGTCACGACAAATGTTGCGGTTGCATTTAAAGAGACCGATAAGTTCTTTTTTCTTCAGAAAATATTAAAGCCCAAACAGGTGGGTTATAGTACTACTGAATGGAACTACAAAGCTTGCTTATATCCTGATTTAATTAGCCCTTCATTACAGGCGGGCCACAGACGTGATACGTTGAACGAGTTGAACAAAGGAGATAAACTTAACATTGTAGTTTGGACGAAAAAGATGCAATTTTGCATTGTGATCTACCGGCAAGAGATGTGTTGTTAGGTAAATAAAGAGTTTTCGCAGCGGCTCTATTGTCCGTAGTTTTCAAGACTTCTTCCAAGAAATTTATAACCGCTGTTGGACCACTATCTGATCGGTCCTAAAACAATCACATAAAAATTTCTTATTAACGGCAAGTCTTTTCGGTGACAATTAACTTCAGAGTCTCTTTTAACCATAACTTGGAAGGAAAAAAGATAATCGAAATTAAATGGCTGATTTTTGCAGACATGCTTTGTTGTCTGCTGTTTATGGCCTGGTTAGCCATCTTCTCGTAAGTTTTTTTCTTAGTAAAAAGCCTCAACCTTAGTATTTTTTTCTTGATATTACTAAAGTAAGGGCTGAACTTTGCAGGGATACTAAGACCTCAAGATATAAAACATGGGCATGGAAAATATTTGGTCTGAAAAACAGGCCATTTCCGGTTGCTTCCAATATACTTGAAATATGACCAAGTTGTGATAACAGCCACAGGCTAGTGAAAAATGTCCATGAGCTAATGTTCTCACCCATAAAAGCCTAAGGATAGGGCTTTACAAAGATGGTTTTGTTTTTGCCTGAAATCAATTTCATGTTGCTAAAAGAGAGATTTAAAAGTGGCCAAAATTGCACTGAAAATCAGCCTCTGGGAACCCCTGAGGGGCTGATATCCAGAACTCAGCTAAAAAAAGTCGTTGAAGCTGAAACTTTGGCATATTACATAAGTCGACATAAGTACTTTGTGTACCAATTTTAAGCAAAATCGGCCGACCTTCATTTCCAAGTCTGCCCCGGTCTCTCAGGCAGAAGCTCTTAAGTCCTTGTAGGGGACGTGAGTTTTGCCTGGCCCGTCCGAGATTTCCTGTCCTGTTTTCCCTTATGAGTTTTGAGGACACTCACTCTGAAATTTAGGATGCCATTTGTTAATCTTTACCTTGATTGCTATTATTATGTCTGAATAAAATGCGGTATATGGCGTTGCCCCAAAGGCCATATTCCAATAATCTCCATGATTTATAGTATCTTGTCTTCACTTATTTAAGACAGAGCAGAATGTCTTTTTCAAGCCCTTTGCACGGGGACTCAGGTGGTAAAGTCCGCTTGACAAGCGTCAAAAGCATTATTTGATAAGCCTTTGTCTCCATCACAAAGATGTGGTCACAGATTTCTGAGATTCGAGTCAAAGGTTTGACCACTGTGTCGTGAAAGATGAGGGAAATTCAGTTCAAAGGTTTGACAAAGATGTGATCAAACATGTCTGAGACTCAGGATAAAGATTGCGCCAACATGTAGCCAAAGATGTCTATAGGGATGGATTTACAGCTATCGGAGTTAAATATTCCATACTTGCTTAATTTAGATAAAAGGACTTCGTGATTGACCGTATCAAAGGCCTTCTTTATGTCCAGGAAGACGACTGCATTGAATTTTCCACGGTCAACGTTATACGCCCAAGAGTCCGTAGCCTCAAGTAGAGAATGCAGTGACAGTCGAATGAACTGTGAGAAAACTATTCTCTTAAGGTCGTTCGCGCCCATTGCTACTGCGCATCTTTTCGCACATGTCACGCACACGTCATGCATCGTAGACCACGCAGGTAAACACGATGCTAAAGGCGCAAAAATTTTCCACAAGAATGGAACATGAAAGTATGTGGCATCATGGGATAGCTGTGGACCCAGGTCTTCTCGGAAGTGTCACGCAATGGCGTGACAGTGCGAATAGACAATCGCTTTGAGAACTTCGCAGCGATTTTACTCTCTTGAATCCTCGGTGACCCCCATTTTTCTTTCCGTAGATCACTTCCTTTCTTGATTTTGTCCATTTTAACAAAAAACAAAAAAATCTGTACGTGAGAAGTTACAAATATTTGGCCTTTTATGCTCTCGTGCAACCGAAGTTTTCTTTCTTAGACTAATATGTATCGTTTTTCAAGGTTTATTTCACCTCAGAAAAAGACATCAGTTGCAAAGGTTAATTTAGTTATATTAGTTATGTTGAACTGAGTACGTTTACCTGATCTAAATTTCACTCATGTAGCTTTTTTATTCCTGACAGTTGTAAGCTAAGATCGTCTTAAAGTAACGCGATCTTCTAAAAATGCACTTCATGATCTCGAAAACGAGCACGGTGACCCCCCATTTTTTTTGCCTTTTTGGCAAAAGTATATCATTACCTTTCTGCGTGGCAAGTTTAAAAAAAATCTGTACGTGGGAACGTTTTGGGCGCGAACGTCCTTAAATACCTTGACTACTACCGAGATAACGGAAATGGGGCAGTCATTGTACACGTCATTCTGTTCCCCTTGTTTGCAAAGTGGTGTAACTCTTGCAATTTTCCAGTCGTCAGGAAATCTTCCAAGACTTAGAGATTGATAAAAATGACGCAAATGCGAAAGCAGATCTATAAGAGAGAACTGCTTAAATTGTCTAGATTTGTGCGAAGATCAATTCTCCCTTTTTAGATTTGTTTATTTTATTTATTTATTTATTAAACTTCGCCTTCTAAATTAACTATTAACAAAACATGACGACGTAAACAAAAAATAAACAAATACTGGGTTAAGACAGGGTGTCCACAACAGCTGACGCCAATTACTGTGGGAAACCAATTTGATAGCATTTTCCACAAGTGAAAAAAATAGATCATAACGCCTTGTCTGTTTTTGTCCGCATATTAATCCCATAATGCTTTGGGCGCTGAATCATGACGTCAATTGAAAAGAGTGCTATTGTAATATTCCCTTTCGAATTATCCAATCACGGTCTGGGTATTTTGTACGCGTGCAATCGATTTTGACGGTTACGTTCAAGTTGGGTTCACTAGATATTTCTGTCACGTTGATCCATAAAACCGCGGCTCCACGAGCGATTTTTTCCTCGCGCCGGTGATGCGGTTTTTTTCAAATTTTGTCGCGTCGCCTGCGCACGAGGGTGGCCGCGTACACTTGTGACAAAGTTTGGCGACAAATTGAAGGCCGCTTGAATCGCATACTTCAAGAGACCTGGGCACTATAAACAAACTTTAAACATAAACATAAACACTATAAACATTAACATTAATATTAACATTAACACTAACACACTAACATATTCAATTAACACTAACACCAACACCAACACCAACACCAACACATTAACATTAACATTAACATTAACATTAACATTAACATTAACATTAACATTAACATTAACATTAAC
Organism: Montipora capricornis; assembly: GCF_036669925.1. Taxonomy (NCBI): domain Eukaryota; kingdom Metazoa; phylum Cnidaria; class Anthozoa; order Scleractinia; family Acroporidae; genus Montipora; species Montipora capricornis. The sequence continues at coordinate 29,458,028 of NC_090894.1, forward strand.
ATTAACATTAACATTAACATTAACATTAACATTAACATTAACATTAACATTAACATTAACATTAACATTAACATTAACATTAACATTAACATTAACATTAACATTAACATTAACATTAACATTAACATTAACATTAACATTAACATTAACATTAACATTAACATTAACATTAACACATTGAAACCCAGGCCGGCAAAATAGTAACTTATGCAAATTTACAATTATCACAAATTACATTTGTCGTTTAAGAACAACAACTGAAAAGTTACCATCTACCTCGCTTCCAAAAATAACTCATTTTAATTGGTTTCCTTGGCATTTGCATGAGTGATTGAGTGCCAAAATGATAGCATTTGCATCCAATTTTTGTCAACATATTGCTTGACAAAACAAATTCCAACTAATAGTATAAAACTGTCAACACTGAATTTTGGGGACTTACCAAATAAGCAGAGGGATGGCAAAATGGAAATAGGGGAGACTAACAAGTTGGGAGGGTCACATTAATTTCCACCCAGGTGATCATGACGTTTTCAGATTAAAGTGCCAGAAATATTATACCATCTACACGTTGTAAAAGACATTCAAAGTAAGTACGTAAAAAGCAAGACATGACCAGGGTTAAAATTTTGGAAATTTCAATAAGTTCACAATATGAAGATGAAACTGTCAACAGTTTTTAAGAAAAGATCTATCAGACAATTTTTCAGTTATTATCAAAATCGACATTTTTGCAAATCTGTGAAAAACCTTTCTGTCTATACATGATTATGTTTTTTCGCTAACGAAATCCTGAAATTCTAAGGTGGGTTGCACTGCTAGCTTTTGAGAAAAAGGGCTTTGAATTGCCTAGTTTCCAGTCTCCTCTCCACCAGCTTGGTCACTATATTTAGCATTTTCCCCAGATTTACATTTATTTCTTACGTTAAGTTACATTTCAAATCAATTCCTGTGATTGACATTTCAGAAGAGACATCCTGTTGTTTTAATTTCATAGATTTCACAAGCTTGATCATTTTCTTAGGAAAACTGTAGTAAGCCACCTCAAAAGGAGATCACTTGCATTAAAGGTGAATGAAGAGAGGAAATGGTTAAACAAACCCTTAAATATTGGAAAAAAAATTCTCCACATGGCACTAAAAAGGAATGTTACCATAGGGTAGTCATAATACTAAATTAAAGGAAGAAATATCTCCAGGTGGCACTATTTGAAGGAATGCCACCATTATGCAGTCATAAGTCTTTACAGAGAAATGTCAAAATGTCAAACCTTACACAGCTTTTCTAATAGGCTCTTGTGGATTGCTGCAACACATGCCTTATGATGAATCTCTTTCTTTTGATCCCCAGGATTTTGATTTTCAAAGTTATTGGGTATAGTGGACTTCCTTTTCCATTCACATGCTCCTAACTGAAACACTTCCACTGATAACTCTCTTGAAGATGATCCTATGTCTTTGAAGCCACCAACCACATAAAGGGCTTCCTGAAAGCATACCATGTTTGCAGCTTGACGACACACCTTGAGGTTACTCATAACTTGCCATTCATTAGTTGATGGGTCATATATCTCACAAGAATTCAATACTGTAGGGCATCCCCCCTTGCCATTTATGCCACCTGCTATGTAGATCTTGCCATTCATGGCTGCTCCAAAGGGTTTATATCTTGCCTCATTCATAGCTGCAACCTCCTCCCATGTAGCCAAAATAGGATCAAACCTTTCCACTCTTTTAGATATATGGCACGAGCAAGACTCTATTCCTCCTACTAGGTAAAGGTGTCTTTTATCAGTGACTAAACAAGATACACAGCGACTAGTTGGTGGATCAGCCACAGCCTCACATGAGCTCTCATCAAGCTTATAGAGAATAATGTTGAAACCAAATAATCCATAGATGCAACCATCTAAAACTGACAAACAAGAACAAACATCACTTCCATGTCTTCCTTCAACTGTCCCCCAGCAATTAGTGGAAGAAAGAAAGTATTCTATTACTCGAGATTCTCCTGATCCAACACGCTGTCCCCCGAAAATACAAATTTTGTCTCTGTCTTGAACAACAGCATGGTCTTGATGTTCAAGTAACATGTCTGGCAACTGATACCAAATGTCTTTCTGCGGTAGATAGCATAAGGCTGTCCTGCCACCACAAACAAAAATCACATCTGTGTACCTCTCCAAGCACTTCCTTGGTGGCTTGGCAGCATTCTCACTGAAGGGATCTAAAGTGCACTTCATGGATCTCAACACAAAATTCAAACTCACATTACTTGTTGCTACCAGTTCTTCATTGACTAATTCGTTGAAAAGAAAGTCGTGAGACATGGATTTCAGGCGGACTTGACTCAACAATTCAGCAAAGTTGCTTTCTCGTTCACTCTTCTTGTGAGTCACCCACTTAACTATTCCCTTAAAAATTTCTTCCTCGGAGGTGACAGTGACATCATCACTAGAAGCCCATTTCATGACTTGTTCAATATCGAGCTTCAGGAAGTCTTCTGTTTTCATGACTGAACTGAAATTTGAGTTAATAAACTCGCAGGACTCCCCCATTAATTCCAAACACCGATATTTGTCGGCAAAGTAATAATTCAAAATGCAGTTTTCAGTTGTAATGTTTTTCTCCAGAAAATCACAAGCCAAAGTTCTCAAACCTGGTAAAAGAAGATAGTCTGCTACTGCCACTAAGTCGTGGGCGTTCTCCTTGGTGATTGCAACATCACCAGTGTAAACGTATTTAAGAACTTCTTCCATGACTGACCCCGTTGCTTCTTCAAGTTCTATCCTGATGAACTGTTCCTTTCCCTCTCTCATGTCACTGACCAGAAGTGAAAGAAAAAACGGGCTTGCTGCTGCCAACACAAGTCTGTGAGCTTTAAACTCTTTGTCTTTTACTGACACCGTTACATCGAAGAAACTCTCTTTTCTTCTCAGAGCATCCAGACGATAGATAAGTTCCTGACAGTGTTTTGATGGATCTGATGACATTGGCTGTGAAAGGTCCGCCATATTGGAATTGGATGCGGAAGTGTTCAAATCTTGGATTTCGAAGGCAACTGCTTCTACGTATTCTTCCATGTCGATACTCGCTGAACTTTGCGAAATGATAATGCGTTGGTTAAGAAATGAAAAAAAGTTATCACTGGTTTCTAAAGAGAGGAAAGTACAGAAGATGTGATCAAGGTATCCCCAGTCTCAAGCCCAGTCTCTCTCTCCCTAACTCTCACTTGTAAGTCTGTGTAATACATGAGTCAATAGGGAGCTTACGAAACGAGGACGGAGACGGCTACGAGGACTTCATTTTAAAATACGAGTTCGCGTTATTCATATCACTACGAAACTATTTCATGTCGTTTCGCGTTAAAAATGAGTAGTATCTGTCAAGGAATTAAACTGGTAATTATGAGTGGGTTGGAAGCGTAGAGAGAGAGAACTGAAAATTCATCGTCATGTGCTAACGTCCTCCACAGAATCTTGAATTTGGTCATTTCACGTCGTCATTTAGGAGATGACGGCAAAGAAATGTACCAAAATGTAAAACGCACGTGAAGAGCGTGCAGAGCCATTGTTTTTGCTCACAAACCTATTGTTTTGTAGCGTCGTCGTTGCCGTCGGCGTTGTCGTTTCGTAAGCTCCCTAATGTAAACCCCCACCTCCATGCTACAACCTGATTTAAGACGGGGATTAGCTGGGAAAGGAAAGGGATTTAAGACAAAACACAGTCCCCAGGGGGCAGGGATTGGTAATTTTCGTTTCACGCAGCCCTCTGGGTACAGGCAATAGGTGGGGATTTGTAGATGAAAATTTGGTTTTATCAACGGAGTTGATAATGTAAATTGGCCACCGTACAGAGATTCTAAAAGCTGACGTTTCGAGCGTTAGCCTTTCGTCAGAGCGAATCGAGGGATTATGGGTTACGTGTAGTTTTTATAGCAGAGTAGGAGCTACGCTATTGGTGGTAAAATGGCAACGTGAAAAATAGGAATATATTAGTTAAATGAAAAGCGTTCGTTAATACCGTGAGGATTAAGGGTGCCGATTTGAAAGATGAATTTTTGTTCCAGATTCTTGCGGCTTTCCGTCGTACCTAGATGTAGGGAAAGGCCGCAGATAGCCATGTGTTTTTTGGAGTGGTTAGGCAGATTAAAATGGCGAGCGACTGGCTTAGATGCATCCTTGTCATTCTTCTCAACATCGCGAAGGTGTTCGCGGAATCGGTCACCTAGTCGTCTACCTGTCTCACCAATGTATAATTTATTGCATAACGTACAGGTTATGCAATAAATGACATTTGTGGAGATACATGTGAAACGATCGGTGATCTTAACAGATCGCTTAGGTCCCGATATCTTGCTAGTGTTAACAATGAAAAGACAAGTTTTGCATCGTGAGCGCGCGCATTTGAAAGTGCCGGGTTGCTCGTTAGTTTTGAGCACGCTTCTAACTAAAAAGTTGACTACGTTTTTGTCGCGTTTGAATGAAATAAGTGGAGGTTGTGAAAAGATTCTACCAGTCTCGGGATCATTTTGGAGTAATTTAAAATTACTAAGAATGATGCTTTTGACTGCGTGATTATGAGGATGGAAAGTGAGGGTGAATGGAATTCTGTCATTCTTATCTTTTTGTGACGTTTGTAGTGATGACTGTTGATCAAATTGTTGGGCGCGATGATGGCCCGTTTTGATCACAGAGACAGGATAGCCACGTTTTTCGAAGAACTGACACATCTCCTCTGATTTGCTGGAAAAATCGGAGTCATCACTACATAGACGTCGAAGTCTAAGAAATTGAGAATAAGGGATGGAGTTCTTGACATGTGATGGATGTGACGATGAATACAACAAAGAACTGTGTGAATCAGTAGGTTTGTAGTGCACACTAGTACATAGCACGTTGCCTCTAATAGAAACTTTGATATCTAGGAAAGCCAATGAAGTTTCCGAAATTTCCCAGGTATATTTAAGAGCCGGATGAAAAGAGTTGACGGAGCTTATAAATTGATCGAGTTCTTCTCTGCTGGATGAAATAGCGCCGATGCAGTCGTCGATGTTATTTGCACTGATTGTATTATATTTAATATTGCATGTTATTTGAAAATATTTTTAGACTATTTCATGTACGAGGGCCGCTAGTTAATCAGTTTCTTCATTACTGTCAAGGGAGCGTTCTCAAAAACTTGTTGGGGATGGGGTACCTAAAATAATGAAAACAAAAATTGTCATTAGCCAATGTAAACACTATTCAACAAAATATAATATTCAACTTCAAGGATTTGGATTTAATAGTATAGCAAATGTGGTTGAAATCAAGTGGTGATAAGGTAGACTGAAGCGAAGCACGGGTTTGATCGTAAGCCGTTTTGAAGTTTCGACGAGTGGAAATTTGACAGTTAAGTTCAAATTTCAGTAAATCTTTCTTAAAACGCCGGCAAGGAGAAGTGTCTTAAAATTCATGTGCAAACAGCGGTGACAAACATCAGATATAAACGCATCATTTGAAATTATCTTTTACTTGATGTTTGGGGTTGACAGGCCTACATGACTGACTCCCTTGTACGTGGTATGGTTTCTCATCCACCCAATAGATGGTTAGCAGCACGTCAATTAGGTATCAGGATTCCTTGTAGTATGCTGATGGGTTTCTTAAGCGAACTTTGGAAGTCACCAAAACCCGCTTAAAATGCCGAGAAAGCCCTCTTAAAAAATAGTGAAATTCAGCTGCTATTCTATTGCATTTTTTTGCACAGAACATTCAAGTTTTTTCTGCCAAGTATACGGTTATTCAGTGTGCATAGCAAACAGCTGGACATTGTTTATGCATTAGCATGGCTGTTGGTTGTTGGTTGGCAAGTGCTCAGCCAATGATTTCCAATAGATTACCAGTAGAATTTCTTGGCGGAATCTCAAGTTTCCTTGATCAAATTCTCTTAATCTCTGATAATGGTTTAGTGCACCTGATAGTCTCTTGTTTAGCGCTAATGTTACCGAGTTTTAGCATTGTGGAAAAGCGCGAAATGTTCAATGCGGTGCGTCTTGCGGGGCAAGACGCTCTGACACGTTTTCTGGTTGTTGTTGTTGTTGTTGTTGTTGCTATCTTGGTCTCTTAGATGCTGCCTAGGCGGAAATTCTGCGGAACGATTTTCTGTCTAAACACCTCATCAGCTCTTAGAGCTGAGTTGACCGCCAAGGCAGCCTCTTTGTCATGAACTTCCTTTTCCTCTTCCTTTTCAAGCTCTTCGCTATCACCACTATCCGCTATCCGTCAGTCGCGGATATACGCAGACTTCAGTACAATATTGTACTTGATTTTAATGCCTTTTTTCGCCGAGACACTTTCTGTGAAATAAAAAGAAAAAGCAAAATAACTTCATCACGCTGCATTTCCATCTTTCTGCAATTCTTAGTACTTACTAACATCATTCAGCCTTTGTAGTGTCTTTGTATGCATTTTAAATATACCAAAAGACGACTTGCTGGCGAAAAAAAGAGTGGGAGAGTTCGCAGGATTTCTCAATCAGTCTGTTCTTTGTTTATGTGGACAGTAACGTTCATTGTTCGCCGTGAAATCAAAGAAACCACAACAGAGAAAACGTTGTCGTCATTGAGAATTCATTGGTCTGCAGTAAACCAAATAAACTAACCCGGCCAGCTCGCAGGGTACTCAAAATAATCCTAATAAAGCTTTTCCCGTTTCAATAAATCCTGAACGCTGATTGTATGTTTGATATGTATCAGCAATTAATTTTATTTTCCAGGGAACGGGTTAGACCGCTTCCTGAGCTATTACGTATGACTTTTATGGGCTCTTGATGCCCTGTTACAATAACTGAAAAAGGAAGGAACTTGTGTCACTGTCTTTCTTTTGATGACCTAAAGGGATTCTATTTAGGAATCGAACGTTCATGAT
>NC_090894.1:29469937-29482437 GCF_036669925.1 Montipora capricornis
TGCTTTGCTTTCACACATTTCAAAACCTGCATCATTTTCTTTGGAAAACTGTAGTAAGCCACCTTAAAAGGAGGTCACATTTTAAAAGTGGGCGAAGGCCAAGTCCTTAATTATAAGAAAATAGTTCTCCACATGGCACTAAGAACGAATGCCACCATAAGACAGTCATAATACTAAATTAAAGGCAAAAATGTCTCCAGGTGGCACTATTTGAAGGAATGCCACCACGAGACAGACATGAGAGAAATCTCAAAATGTCAAAGCTTACACAGCTTTTCTAGTAGACTCTTGTGTATCACTGCAAGACATGCCTTATGATCAATCTTTTTCTCTCTATCTCCAGGATTTTCATTCTCAAAGTTAATGGATATGGTGGACTTACTTTTCCATTGGCATGCTCCTAACTGAAACATGTTTTCAGATTAAAGAACCAGAAATGATTGTTATACCATCTATACGTTGTAAAAGACATTCAAAGTAAGTACGTAAAAACCAGGACATGACCAGGGTTGAAATTTTGGGAATTTCACTTAGTAAACAATATGAAGACGAAACCATCAACATTTTTGTAAATAAAAATCAGACAATTTTTCCGTTATTATCAAAATACACAAAAAATCGACATTTTTGCAAAATCTGCGAAAAACCTCTCTGTCTATACATGATTATGTTTTCTCGCTAATAAATTCTGAAATTGTAAGGTGGGTTGTACGGCTAGCTTTTGAAAAAGGCCTCTGAAATGCCTAGTTTCCAGTCTCCCCTCCACAAGCTCCGTCACTATATTTAGCATTTTCCCCTGATTTGCATTTATTTCTTAGGTAAAATTACATTTTACATCAATTGCAGTGACTGACACTTCAGAAGAGACATCCTGTTGCTTAAATTTCATAGATTTCAAAATCTTGATCATTTTCTTTGGAAAACTGTGGTACACCACCTCAAAAGGAGGTCACTTGTATTAAAGGTGGATGAAGGGGAGAAATGGTTAAACAAACCTTAAATATTGGAAAACATTTCTCAACATGGCACTAAAAAGGAATGTTACCATAAGGTAGTCATAATAACGAATTAAAGGAAAAAATGTCTCCAGGTGGCACTACTTAAAGGAATGCCATCACAACGCAGTCATAACTCTTACAGAAAAATATCAAAATGTCAAAGCTTACACAGCTTTTCTAATAGGCTCTTGTGAATTGCAGCAAGACATGCCTTATGACGAATCTTTTTCTTTCGATCCCCAGAATTTTCATTCTCAAAGTTAGTGGGTATAGTGGACTTACTTTTCCATTCATATGCTCCTAACTGAAACATTTCCACTGATAACTCTCTTGAAGACGATAGTGCGTCTTTCAAGCCACCAACCACATAAAGGGCTTCCTGAAAGCATACCATGTTTCCAGCTTGACGACCCACCTTGAGGTTACTCATGACTTGCCATTCATTAGTTGATGGGTCATATACCTCACAGGACTTCAATGTGGTATAACATCGCTCATTTTTAGTTATGCCACCTGCTATGTAGATCTTGCCATTCATGGTTGCTCCAAAAGCATTATATCTTGCTTCATTCATAGCTAAAACCTCCTCCCATGTGGCCAAAATAGGATCAAACCTTTCCACTGTTATAGATCCCTGCAAAAAAGCATCACTTCCTCCTACTAAGTAAAGGTGTCTTTTATCACTGACTAAACAAGCTCCAGAGCAAACAGTTGGTGGATCAGCCACAGCCTCACAAACATTCTCATCAAACTTATAGACAATAATGGCCTTCCAAGATAATGCATAAATGCGACCATCTAGAACTGATAAACAACAACAAACATCACTTTCATGTCTTCCTTCAATTGTCCCCCAGGAATTAGTGGAAGAAAGAAAATATTCTATTACTCGAGATTTTCCTGGTCCAACACCCTGTCCACCAAAAATGCAAACTTTATCTCTGTATTGAACAACAGCATGATTTTGATGTTCAAGTAACATGTCTGGCAACTGATACCAAATGTCTTTCTGGGGTGCATAGCATAAGGCTGTCCTGCCACCGCAAACAAAAATCACATCTGTGTATCTCTCCAAGCACTTCCTGGGTGGCTTGGCAGCATCTTCACTGAAGGGATCAAAAATGCACTCAATGGATCTCAACACAAAATTCAAAGTCCCCTTGCTAGTCGCTACCAGTTCTTCATTGACCAATTCGTTGGAAACAAATTTGCGAGATATGGATTGCAGACGAACTTGACTAAACAATTCAGCAAAGTTGCTTTCTCGTTCACTCTTCTTGTGAGTTACCCACTTAACTATTCCCTTAAAAATTTCTTCCTCGGAGGTGACAGTAACATCATCACTGGAAACCCATTTCATGACTTGCGCAATATCCAGCTTCAGGAAGTCGTCTGTTTTCATGACTGAACTGAAATTTGAGTTAATAAACCCACAGGACTCCGCCATTAATTCCAAACACTGATATTTTTCGGCAAAGTAATAATTGAAAATGCAGTTTTCAATTATAATGTTTTCCTCCAAAACATTAGAAGCCAAAGTTTTCAAACCTGGTAAAAGAAGATAGTCTGCTACTGCGACTAAGTCGTGAGCGTTCTCTTTAGTGACTGCAACATTACCAGTGTAAATGTATTTAAAAACGTCTTCCATGACTGATCCCGTTGCTTCTTCAAGTTCTATCCTGATGAATTGTTCGTGTCCCTCTCTCATGTCACTGACCAGAAGTGAAAGAAAAAACGGGCTTGCTGCTCCTAACACAAGTCTGTGAGCTTTAAGCTCTTTGTCTTTCACTGATACTGTTACATCGAAAAAACTCTCTTTTCTTCTGAGAGCATCCAGGCGATAGATAAGTTCCTGACAGTGTTTTGATGGATCTGATGGCATTGGCTGTGAAAGGTCCGCCATATTGGAATCCAATGCGGAAGTGTTCAAATCTTCGATTTCGTATTCAGTTGCTTCTGCATCTTCTTCCATACCGATACTTGGAGAACTTTGCAACATAATAATGCGTTGGTTAAGAAATTTAAAAAAAAGTTAGCACTTCTTAGATTTTACGAGAAGAAAATACGAAAGATTTGATCACCAGCCTCAAACCCAGTCTGTCTCTCTGTCAAGAGGCCTGTGTACGATTCCTGTGAAAACTCCCACCATCTCCCCCTACACCCTGGAAAAAGGTGGGAATTAGTTGGGTAAGTAAAGGAATTTAAGACAAAATACAGTCCCCAGGTGGTAGGGGATTGGTATTTCGTTTTAAGCAGCCCGGGCAAAAGTTTCCTTCGCAGCCGTCTATCGGGTTGTCCGCTCCCTCCTCCCTTTCGGGGGAGCGTTGCGTGACACCTTGAAAGACGGCTGCGAAGGAGAATACCCGGGCAATAGGTGGGAATTTCTAACTGAGCCTGCTAATTTGCAGTCCATATTGGCCGGGTTGGTAGAAGATAAAGAAATAACTGCTTTGAAGGCGTAGGCTCTCCCGTGCAACCTCTTGAGAGCGTCGTTAAGTTGTACTTCTAACAGCCTTGTTTCTCCAAAGACTGTAAAAAAGCCATATTGTCTGTGTGGACATCTACGCGCGCATTGGTAACGAGGGTTTTACCATCCTGCAATGTAATAACAAAGACGAGGGTTTCTTTAACAAAAATCGCAAGAGATCTGCTATCCCCCATCCAACAGTCCCGAATTTCAAAAGGCGGTAGCCCGGTGACAGGATGAAGCCTCCCCAACCAAAATCTGAAGCATCAGAGGAAATCTTGACCACAACTTGGTTTTTATTAAGCCAAGGGAGACAACCCTCCCAAGAGTCGAGGAAACTCCATTGTTTTTTTTCCTTCCTAAGTCTCCCTTTACTCGAACTAAACGCGAAGCCAGCGGTGGTCGGAAAATAATTTAATCGTAGAGCAAAGCAGCAGGGACTGCGATACAAAACGAAGATATTTTACCAGCCAGTCGCTATAGGGTCTTCACTGCATCAGACCTCTCAGTTGACTAAGATGTGTTCACGTAAAGTTGTGAACCTAAGCTTCTCATCCTCCGGTAAAAGGAAAGTGCAAAGTTGAAAGTCAACCAAAAATCCAAGGAATCTAGCTACTTTATCCCATGGAAATAAGTGCCACAAAAGCTCCACTTTTCTCCTCGGTTATTGAAAAAAACCGAGGGTTTGTTCCGCCTGAGGTTCGAACTCACGACCTCCCAGATGATAGCTTGTTGCCTAAAGAACCAAGCCAATGTGTCGCCTTTCATAAAAACTTTAAAGTGCTTCTTTTAATAAAGGGATGATTTAGACAGCACGATTTTGGTTACGAATTTCTAATGAGAGTAGCTTATACCACGACTTAACCACAAATAAAGTCGTAAATCAGACCTACGACAGAACTGAAAAAAATGCAAAAAAAAGTTGTAGTTTCACCAGCCTGTAAGCAGGTTACGAGCCGCAATTGCGTGAGAAGAATGGGAGGGGGGGGGGGGAAGTGCTTTTCCTTTTCCATTTTTTTCACGAGTTGCTGTGTCCGCAGCCAAAATATTCACTCAATACCCTGCTTATAGGCTGGTGAAATGTCAACTTCTTTTGTTTTTCATTCAGTTGTAATTTACGCATCTACGCACCACTGGCAATAAACATCAACCTACAACATTCGGAGTTTGAATCCTTCTCGTCCCCAGAGTCCGCTTTTCTATTGAACAGCGCCAAGAACACGGACTCTGACCACAACCAAAGCAGGAAGCCCGCGAATCTCGGACTTCCGGCCCGTCTGCGCAGTCTCAGAAATTTGAAGCAATAACGGTCGTCAACGGTTACAGCAGCATTATACCACTACCGCGACTGTGCGTATTTTCGGCCCGAGTCCAAGAAAAGATGGGTATTGACAAGAGCCCATGAGTGGGAGCGAGAAACTCCCATACTAAGCCTATGTCACGGCATTTTTACAGACCAATCTATGTTTGGACTACCTTTGCCGTCAAGTTGGTTTCCTGTGATTGGCCATCGGGCTCCTGCGGGAGTCTCATTCGCGGGAAATTAAATCTAGGAATATTTGGGTCTGTGAAAACGCCGCGACAGGAATATATAGGAGTTGCTAAAAGCTTCTAAGGTCAAGCAACACAAACGATTGACTCAGTTGATTGAGCATCAGACTATTGTGCGGGGGGTTGCGCGAGATGAAAAGCTCCGGCAGGACAAAGCTCAGGCTCTTTAATAAATGACTGAGGAGAAAAGTGCTGCCACTGTAATGACATCTACAAATGGTCAGAATCTCTAGTCTTCTGCACAATTTAAAGGGGCAGTGTCACGCTATTTTAATCAAACTTGAAAACAGTAAAAGACGGCTTCCATCAATGAAGACCAAAAAATAATGCTGTAGTTTTGTTGCCAATAACCATTGAAGTGCACTGAAGCTATTCTTCGTTGTTTGCGGTCAAGAATGGAGGGGTTGAAAATGGATTGGACAGTGTCTTCAGAGAGTCGCCAAAAATTAAATGCGAATAGCTCTCTGTGCCATAAACACATTTCATATCTTCTCAGTGGGTTGTCAGGAAAGTTGAACTTATGAAATAAATTACTAATTTAGATTTTTACCCAATTTTGACCTAAAAACAACAAACATTTAGCATGACAGTGCCTCTTTAAGCAATTGTCTCGGACACCTGAAAAATTCATGTGGTTTCAACGGGATTCGAACTAATGACCACTGCCAACACAGGAGGCCAACAAATTGACCTGCTTCCAGCCGAGTGACTTCAGGTAGTGCGTTTCACAGGCATCTGGCACAGTGGTCATGGGTTCGAATCCTGTCAAAGCCGCCTGAATTTTTCAGGTGTCTATAATTTTTATTTAACCGCCGTACAAATCATCATCAATATAAAAACATTTAAAAATTGTAAACCAAGCATGGATAAAACTATGTAACCTACCTTTGCTATCCTACCCTAATATAATATTACAAAATGAAAGCTGCTTTCATGATGAATGCCGTGTTTAAAAGAGTGGCTTATATGAGCCTCTTTGACTCTTTGATCAATCGTTTGAATTGATTGAGAGACTCTGCTTTCCTTAGTTCTAAAGGCAAACTGTTCCACAAAACTGCGCCACTATAGCCAATAAAAGCTGTTTTTGTAGCAGTTTGTGCGCAAAACATTTACCGTATTCACGCGATGGACAAATTTCGAGCGGAGATACTCGGGCGCTACTCTCTGTAGTGATTTAAGGACGTTCGCGCCAAAATCTTCCTACGGTGAGATTTTCTTCATTTCTCGCCTAGAGTTAGGTCATAAAGTACATACTCCAAAAATGAAAAAAAAAAAGGGGGTCACCGACTTTGTTTCGGAGAAAATGGCAGTGGAAAAATGCCTTAATTTCGAGAAATCGGTCATAATAGCGAGATGTAGGCTCATCTGCTCATCCATCGAAAATCATAAAAATAAACTGTTGGAGTGAAAGTTTCCGTGCATAGGTTTTTAGGAGTGAGATTTTTAGATAATTGTATGCCGCTAGGGATGTGGTAAACAGTAGAGTTCATCCTCGACGAGCGTTTTCGTAAGCTCTATATGTTGCAACCACTACCAGAATTCGATGGCACGAGGAAAGAAAATGTTAAAAAAAGATAACTTCTTACGGTGAGAATTTTTTCATTTCATCATATTTTGTAGATAGTAAGAAAAGTAAGTGATTCATGATTAAAAAAATAGGGGTCACCGATGATCTGAACGAGTAAAATCGATGTGATTCTGCAAAGCTCTTGGAAAAGTTCGTTTGTCATGCTTTTGCGTGACCTGTCGGGCAAGGACTGGAACCCAAGAGAGGATCGATCGTTGAAGAGATGAAAGGTTTTTACCGGAAAAAAACCTTTCTCGAGCATAGCAACGAAGTTTTAAGCAGGGATCATCTTCATTTGGTTGGTGTTTTGTATAATATCTCTCCATTGCCGTCATGCTCATCCTCTGGAGTGAGTTTTTTTGTGAAATTCAATCGCTGATTGTTTCCACGCAGGTCCGCACTATTGAAGCGGACGAGGACGAAAGTACTGCTCAATTTTCACGAAAGTAAAGGAAAAGAACTTGAAGAACATGCATTCACTTTGAACTTAAGTTCGTAGGGTAATAAAAACATTAAAAAGAAACAGCCCCATTAAATTTACGCAACGTTTCGTCCTCGAGTTTTCCAAACTTTCAGCCACTAGTCTACTCGATCAGCTACCTTTTCCAGAGCTTTTCCATCCTCCCGCTCACTTCTCTTTGAAGTTTCATGATGATTCGGAAATAAATGTGCCATTCTTTTGCCGACCTGGAATTTTTTCCTCGGCGTTTTTGTCGCCATGTTATTTTAACTGATGCTTGAAAAATTTGTATGAAAGTCAAGTAGACTAGTGCACGACTGATAAAACCTCGCGAATATCAGTTGTGCAGTAGTCTACTTGACTTTGATAAATATTTTAAATCAATTTTGACTGATCACGATCTTCTCTGATCCAACGCTGTGCAAGACTTATCGTCTACGGTTTTTGCAAAGGTTTTAAAACCTCAACTTCACTAATGCTCGAAGTAATGCGTGACATATTACAGTCGCGTTACCTGCGCAGTAACGTTGCGCACAAACAATTAGCGCGAACGTCCTTAAATACCATTGTTGCTCTTTCAATTTGCCTTTTAAGAGTTGAAATAAATTTCTGACATCAGCGTCATAGTTAGAATAGGTCAAAACACGGGCTGCTCTGTTTTTTAGTTTTTGCAATTTGTTCTGCAAAGTTACCCCACAGTTTCCCTAAACAATATTGCAGTAGTAACTTGCTCAATACTGAAGGTCTAGGAGGAACTGTTAAAGTACACAGTCTCTATTTTGGCCCAATAAGCATAAATTCAGTTTTTGTCATATTAAGCGTGAGTTTATTTGCAATCAGCCAATTGCTAACATTTGCTAAATCGTCGTTTAGACAGGATTGGATATTGTCAACGCTGAAACCTGCGTATAGGTTAGATACGTACCATCCGCATACACCCTTGATTGACAATTTGAAAGGCAATTAGGTAAATCATTAATATACAGTAAAAATAACAGCAGTCCGAAGATAGTGCCGTGAGGAACACCACGGCTTTATGAGCAGCTCCTAGAGAGCGAGACATTAACTGAGCATCTCTGCATGCGGTTGTCCAAGTATGACAAACCAAGAGTGCGCGTTATCGCATAGTCCATAATTGCTCAATTTAGATAAAAGGATTTCGTAATTGACCGTATCAAAGGCCTTCTTTATGTCCAGGAAGACGACTGCATTGACTTTTCCTCGGTAACGTTATACGCCCAAGAGTCTGTAGCCTCAAGTAAAGCAGTGACAGTAGAACGAATTGTGCGAAAACCCGATTTATATTTAGATATAAAATCGTTTACTGCCATATATGTTTTTAACTGGCCATAGATTATTCTCTCCTTTTCCTTGGCTACTACCGAAAGAACGGAAATGGAGCGGTAATTGTACGAGTCATTCTGTTCCCCTTGTTTGAAAAGTGGGGTAACTCTGGCGCTTTTCCACTCGTCAGGAAATCTTTTAAGACTTAAAAGTTGTTTAAAGATAACACAAATGAGAAAGCATATGCCAGTAAGAGAACTATTTTTCTCCAGATAAGTACGAAGATCACTTCTTCCTTTCTAGATTTGGATACGTGTAACCAATAAAGGTTTTGCACGACAGCCATGTGGCATGGCAGGAACAATAGATTCTTTTTCCCATGGGAACAAACGTTCTTTCTAATGCATACACATTTTCATTGTTCCTGCCATGCAATATGGCTGCCGTGCAAAACCTCTATAGCATTTTCCACAAGTGATAAAAATAGATCATAACGCCCTTTCACAACGCCTTATGGGATTGAAATGCGGACAAACATCCCGGCGCAAAAATGTCTGTTTTTCTCCGCATATTAATCCCATAATGCTTTGGGCGTTAATTCGTGACGTCAATTAAAACAAGTGCTATTGTAAAGGTCCCGTTCGAAATATCTAATCACCGTCTGGGTATTTTGTATGCGTGCAACCAATTTTGACGGTCGGTTCATTAGATATTGTTGTCACGTTGATTCACAACAAAAGCCACATTGAAGTTTTACTACCCTACAATAAGGACATCGCCTGAGAAAAGAGACGAAAACTGAACTTATATTGTCCTTTTTTCTGCTGGATTAAGGGTTGAAGTTAGGGTTAACGTATTAAGGGTCGGAGTTTGGCCGCAAAGTAGTTAGAATTTGATGGTGAGGATGTTCAAAAGTATTTGAGCAGTTTAAAAACACACCTTCCATTTTGCCTCCACTACTCAACCGGACACAACAGTAATATTTGGGTGCATTGGCCAGCTAAGACACCGTGCCATTTATTAAGCATTGGAATGGGTACAAAAACATTTATACATCAAATCTATAAGAAGAGAAGAGAAATGCATTAGATCCGGACACGAGAACTCCTAAAAACCAGCAGGTGAAAATCGGGGAAGGTGTACCCCCGACCGAGGCAGTGGTGCAACCCTTGGGGTTCTAGGTATTCTTATTCAAAAACACTATTTACAATGAAAAAGAACGCTATCATATACAGCCTAACGAAGGCATGAAACTTTTTTTTTCCAGTGCGATATAACAATAGACGAAACTGGACTTGTGCAGTGGCAAAGGCTGACCGTAGAATGACTTAGCCTACTAACGCCCGCAAAATACAAACCTAGATCCCACAAACCACTGCGCACCTAACACCGCTTACCAGGCCTCTGACACGAGCAGGGAAAATAGCAACTTATGCTAATTTACAATTATCAGAAATTTATTACATTTGTCGTTTAAGATGAACAACTGAAAAGTTATCAGTTTAAATTGGTTTTCTTGGCATTTGCATCAGCGATTGAGTGGCAAAAGGATAGTATGTGCATCCAATGAAAGCATCAACATTTTTGTAAAAATAACTATTAGACAATTTTTCAGTTATTATCAAAATAGACGAAAATTGACATTTTTGCCATTTGCAAAAAACCTGTCTCTCTATACATGATTATTTTTCTTCCTAAGGAAATCCTGTGAATTTAGGGTGGGAGGCCACAGCTAGTTTTTTAGAAAAAGGCCTGACTTTGAAATGTCTGATTTCCAGTCCCCCCTCAAAGAGCTCAGTCACTATATTTAGCATTTTCCCCTGATTTGTATTTATTTGTTATGTAAAATTACATTTTATATCAATTGCAGTGGCTAAAGTATCAAGAGACATCCTGTTGCTTTAATTTCACCAATTTCAAAATCTTGATCATTTTCTTGGGAAAACTTTAGTGAGCCACCTTAAAAGGAGGTCACTTGAATTAAAGGTGGATAAAGGCAAGAAATGGTAAACAAACACTGAATTATCAGATAAGATTTCTCCCTGTGGCACCAAGAAAGAATGAAACCATAAGGCAGTTACAGTACTGAATTAAAGGGGAAAATGTCTCCAGGTGGCATTATTTGAAGGAATGCCACCACAAGGCAGTCACAAGAGAAATCTCAAAATGTCAGAGCTTACGCAGCTTTTCTAATAGGCTCTTGTGGATCGCTGCAAGACATGCCTTATGATGAATCTTTTTCTTTTGATCCCCAGGATCATTTTCAAAGTTAGTGGGTATAGTGGACTTACTTTTCCATTCACATGCTCCTAACTGAAATACTTCCACTGATAACTCTCTTGAAGACGAGTTTATGTCTTTGAAGCCACCAACCACATAAAGGGCTTCCTGAATGCATACCATGTTTGCAGCTTGACGACACACCTTGAGGCTACTAATGACTTGCCATTCATTAGTTGATGGGTCATACACCTCACAAGACTTCAGTACTATATAGCATCCCGCATTTACACCACCTGCTATGTAGATTTTGTCATTCATGGCTGCTCCAAAAGCATTACATCTTGCTTCATTCATAGCTGCAACCTCCTCCCATGTGGCCAAAATAGGATCAAACCTTTCCACTTTTTGAGATACCTGCCAAAAAGCATCACTTCCTCCTACCAAGTAAAGGTGTCTTTTATCACTGACTAAACAAGCTCCAAAATAGCGAACAGTTGGTGGATCAGCCACAGCCTCACAAACATTCTCATCAAGATTATAGAGAATAATGGCCTTCCAAAATAATGCATAGATGCAACCATCTAGAACTGATAAACAATAACAAACATCACTTTGGTGTCTTCCTTCAACTGTTCCCCAGGAATTAGTGGAAGATAGAAAATATTCTATTACTCGAGATTTTCCTGGTCCAACACGCTGTCCCCCAAAAATGCAAAGTTTATCTCTGTATTGAACAACAGCATGATTTTGATGTTCAAGTAACATGTCTGGCAACTTGCTTGCTTGTTGCTACCAGTTCTTCATTGATCAGTTTGTTGAAGAGAAAGTCATGAGACATGGATTTCAGACGGACTTGATTCAACAATTTAGCAAAGTCGCTTTCTCGTTCAGTCTTTTCATGAGTCACCCACTTTACTATTCCCTTAAAAATTTCTTCCTCGGAGGTGACAGTAACATCATCACTGGAAACCCATTTCGTGACTTGCGTGATATCGAGCTTCAGGAAGTTGTCTGTTTTCATGACTGAACTGAATTTTGAGTTAATAAATTCACAGGACTCCTCCATTAATTCCAAACACTGATACTTATCGGCAAAGTAATAACTGAAAATGCAGTTTTCAGTTGTAATGTTCTCCTTCAAGAAATCAGAAGCCAACGTTTTCAAACCTGGTAAAAGAAGATAATCTGCTGCTGCGACTAAGTCGTGGGCGTTCTCCTTGGTGACTGTAACATTACCGGTGTAAATGTATTTAAGAACTTCTTCCATGACTGACTCCGTTGCTTCTTCAAGTTCTATCCTTATGAACTGTTCCTTTCCCTCTCTCATGTCACTGACCAGAAGTGAAAGAAAAAACGGGCTTCCTGCTGCCAACACAACTCTGTGAGCTTTAAACTCTTTGTCTTTTACTGACACTGTTACATCGCAGAAACTCTCTTTTCTTCTCAGTGCATCCAGACGATAGATAAGTTCCTGACAGTGTTTTGATGGATCTGATGGCATTGGCTGTGAAAGGTCCGCCATATTGGAATTCGATGCGGAAGTGTTCAAATCTTCGATTTCGAATGCAACTGCTTCTGCGTTTTCTTCCATGTCGATACTCGCAGAACTTTGCGACATGATAAGCGTTGGTTAAGAAATCAAAAATGGTTATCACTGGTTTATAATGATTGGAAAATATAGAAGGTGTGATCAAGGTATCACCAGCGTCAAACCCAGTCTATCTCTCCCTCTCTCTTCTCACTTTGTGATCCTGTGAGTAGTATGCCTCGCTTGTATAAGGCTGGGGTCACTCAAGTTTTCCGGTAAACGAAGCAAAGAGGACTCGATGAAAAAAGACTGGAAGCAGGACTCGTTTGGGCCCACACAACCAAAGACTTGATCAAAACGAGGGAAGACTTAGGGTAATATAGGGCGACAAATGAAGTAGTCATATACAATGCCTATACGTC
>NC_090894.1:29487437-29492437 GCF_036669925.1 Montipora capricornis
AAAGCAAGTACCCATCCTCAAGGGGTTCAAGGCATCCTTATCGCAAATGTTGAAAAATGAAATTTTTTTTTGTAACTTTTATTTATAAATCACTACAATTTAAAATGATGTCATAGGTTTATGCCATTTTGAACTTAGTTGAGCTGCTTTATATAATGATATGTTTGTTTCATGATGTGGGTTGAAGTATTTTATTGTGTTCCGTTATCTTCGGCCATAGACAGGGTAGGTAACAGAAGAATACAATATTCCCTACCGAGTAAATTCACCTATCCATAGAAGAGGCCTTTCCAGGAGGGAAGCGGGGTTTGGCTCCTTGACCCTTTAAATATTTGCTTGTGTTCCCTTCTTCCCCAAATTACTTTCAAACTTGTTCCCAGCTTTTTGACCCCTAAAATTGCTTTTGTTCCCTTGTTCCCTAAAATATTTCCACATTGTTCTCCTGTCCCCCAGTTCAAATTAGCCATGCTCTCTTGTTCCCCAAAACCCCTGTATGTGAGGGCCTCAGAGAACCCCAATATAAAAAGTAAATGAGGCCAAAAGGATTTTTTTAAAAAGTGAAGGAAGCAGACAAACAGATAAATTTGGTTTCTCAAACATGTTGATAGAGGTCGAATTACCACTGTGAACGATTTGGAAAGCTGACGTTTCAAGCGTTTGCCCTTTGTCAGAGCAAAATCAAATCATTTTGCTCTGACAAATGGCTAACACTCAAAATGTCAGCTTTCCAAATCATTCGACCTCTATCAACCAAATTTTCCTGTTTCACTCTCCCACCGATGCAGCACCACAGTTTCTTTAGAAACTAGAAATTTGTTTACTGAGACAAACAGATAACTTGTTTTCTCATATAACTAATGCTATGCCATTGATTCATGACCATCCATTGGTCAATCAAGGTCCAAGAGATCGGATCATGCCTTCACAGCCTACCTGACCGGCCAGTTGTGGCAAGTTGACCATGTAAAGGCACTAGCCTCCAGTCAACCTGTGAGACCCAACATGGGACAGAGCTCTGACAGGGATAGGTCGTGACGATCCACCTTCAAAGAGTGTAGGTTCAAGAGGCCTCTTCATGACTCATGAACCAACTTCCTCCATACTATATACCAATAAAGCCTTTGAGGCCTGCCCTTGCTGACTTCAAAAAATTCACTCCAAAATCTTATACGTAAGCCCAGCTCAAACATAGCACATAAGTGTGGTTTTAGGTGGCCCATCAACATCACACGGTCAGGGAGGAAAGCATTCATGCTAGGGTTAGCCACATTCCAAAATTGTCCATTATGGTATCCCAGGCCTTCGGGAATGTGCAACGACATTGAAACTTGCATTGCTCTATAGGACTCTTTGGAAGGTTGGTGTAGACCTGAGGGGACACTTTCCCAGTGGGGACCAAGATGCCAGATGTTTTGCCGTTTGCTTGCACAGCCTGTGGACTACGTGCAGAGGTCAAACGAGTGATGCAGTCGTATAGCCCTTGGCAGCCTGCATCGAATTGCACAGGTTTCTGGTGAACTCCTGTAAGTAAGGCTGGCCTTTTAGGGAAGTGCCATGCAGATGACAAGTGCTGTCTTCATATATAGTAAAAACACACCACTGAGTGAGGACACGTATCTGGGTCCTGGAAATATCTGGTCCTCAAGGCCCTGGACGAATGCTTGGCAAAGCCTAGAGTTAGGGTTAGTGTAGTGGGATGACCATTGTCGGTGTGAATTCAATAGACGAGTGCTCAGAGAAGGTTTGTACCGTACATATCCACTGTCTTTCATGAGACTGTCATGGGTGTGGTTGGATAGCCCCTATCAAAGTGCATTAGCATTTATGGTTGGTCTCGAGGGAGAGCTAACATAAGGGAGAGTTTGGCATTTTCTTGTAGATATGCCAGGTCTTCCAGGGTGAACCCTGCCACTCCCATGCTCAATCAAATGGGGCATCCCGTGGTGCAAGTCGCACACCCAAGGAAGGCTCTAGACCCTATCAAAAACACCATTTTTGACCATAATCCCCCCCCCCCCCCAACCCGTGATCCTCCAGACCCAACTAGGATTGCCTGCCAGTGTGAGACGCACCTGCCTGCCAAGTTTCAGCATCGTACCTTCAGAGCGAGGGTCACAATACATCGACACTTATCTAGCCTACTTCTGAAGACTCCCAAGTCCTGTAAGTGTGTACAACTCTCACCCCATTTGACAGGTCAAGTAACCCTAGAAAGTCAAAAGTAAAGCTATCCCAACATATCATATATCGCTAGAAAGGCCTCGCCGAGCAATAACCGCGTGACAAGATTTGGGTATCTTGTGTCGTGTTGGGTATCCTGTGCAACGTTTTAACTGCATAGCATTCCTACCTTTTATTCCCTTGGGACCAAACTCAGTCAACGTGAATAGGCCACTTTGCCCCACCCATAGATACCACTTTCGCCCCGAGGTGAATCGACCCGCGGACGCTACGACCATAGTACAGTTATGACATTGACAAATTCACTTCAAGGAGCCGTTTAAAACGTACTAAGTGATTGAAATACGCTTAAATTACTTTATCTACGGTGTAACGCTTGGTGAGAAAATAGATCTATGAAATTAAGCCAATTTTTAACCATGATTTTCACTCTAGATTACCCAGCGTAAAAATGCCCGCAAAAAATATACTGTAGTACATTTATGACATTGAGAAACTCACTTCACGGAGCCGTTTAAAACGTTATAAACGATTGAAATATGCTTAAAACTGCTTTATCTACGGTCTAACGCTTGGTGAGAGCATAAATCTTTGAAATTGGGCTAATTTTGAAAATTGATTTTCACTCTAGATCACCCGCCATAACAATGCCCGTAAAAAGTAGCCTAAATTCACTTCACGGAGCCGTTTAAACGTAAAAGGCCATTGAAATACGCTTAAAACTGCTTTATCTACGGTGTTAGTAATGCTTGGTGAGAAAATAGATCTATGAAATTTAGCCAATTTTTGATTTTCACTCTAGATTACCTGGCATAAAAATTCCCGCAAAGAGTATACTATAGTACATTTATAACATTGAGAAATTCACTTCACGGAGCCATATAAAACGTAATAAGTTATTGAAATATGCTAAAAACTGCTTTATCCACGGTTTAAGAATCAGCGAGAACTTAAATCTCTGAAATTAGGCCATTTTGAAAATCGATTGTAACTCTAGATTACGCGGCATAACAATACCCGCAAAGATTATACTTTAGTACAATTATGAGATTGAGAAATTCACTTCACGGAGCCGTTTAAACGTAAAAGGCCATTGAAATACGCTTAAAACTGCTTTATCTACGGTGTTAGTAATGCTTGGTGAGAAATTTAGCCAATTTTTAACATTGATTTTCACTCTAGATTACCTGGCATAAAAATGCCCGCAAAGAGTATACTATAGTACATTTATAACATTGAGAAATTCACTTCACGGAGCCATATAAAACGTAATAGGTGATTGAAATATGCTAAATACTGCTTTATCCACGGTTTAAGAATCAGCGAGAACTTAAATCTCTGAAATTAGGCCATTTTGAAAATCGATTGTAACTCTAGATTACCCGGCATAACAATACCCGCAAAGATTATACTATAGTACAATTATGAGATTGAGAAATTTACTTCACGGAGCCGTTTAATTAAAACGTAATGAGCCATTGAAATACGCTTAAGGGCGTTCGCGCTAATTGTTTCTGCGCATCCTTACTGCGCACGCAAATGCACACGCCACGTCATACACGAGCGCGCGCGCTAAGTAATAAAATGAGAAATGATAGGGCAAAAGGCCATTGCTATAGCTTTGCCTGGATTTAAAGGTCTTGGACGTTCGGTGACCCCTATTTTTCTTTCCAGAAACTGATTTTATTTACATTTCTCTCCACGATGTCCAAAAATGAACAAAAAATCAATGTGGGAAGTTAAAAAAATTTCAAGATTTCTGCTCACGGGACATCAAATCCTGCCATCTTGCGGCTGCAAGGCGCGTGAAACTGTTGTCGCTAAATGCGAACTTGATCTTTAAGGAACCTCATCACCAGTTGACTAAATTCACTTAATAAGTCCACTTAAATAATATTTGGCAGAGAAGATTTCACTTCAAAGATTTGATTGCAATATATTTGGGTTTACAGACACTGGCCTTATTCGCTAACGAAGCACGATTTTGTCACATTTTGGGTGTTTTCCGGGCATGTTCTCTCCAAAACGAAGTCAGTGACCCCCCATTTTTTTTACATTTTTGACATAACTTACTCATCATCTTACAGTGGTAAAAGTTTCAGAAAAAAATCAATGTTGAAAAATTTTCGCTCGAACGTCCTTAAACCTCCTTTATCTACGGTCTAATGCTTGGTGAAGCAATAGATCTTTGAAATTAGGCCTATTTTGAACATCGGGCATAAAAATGGCCGCAAAAAGTATACTATAGTAACTTCATGACATTGAGAAATTAACTTCACGGAGCAGTTTAAAACGTAATAAGTGATTGAAATATGCTTAAAACTGCTTTATCCACGGTTAAAGACTTGGTGGGAAGTTAAATATCTGAAATTAGGCCATTTTGATTTTCACTCTAGATTACCCGGCATAACAATACCCGCAACGGTATACTATAGTACATTTATGACATTGAGAAATTCACTTCACGGAGCCGTTAAAACGTAATAAGCCATTGAAATACGCTTAAAACTGCTTTATATACGGTATAACAGATCTCTGAACTGATTAGGCCAATTTTGAAAATTGATTTTCACTATAGATTACCCGGCATAACAATACCCGCAAAGATTATACTATAGTACAATTATGAGATTGAGAAATTCACTTCACGGAGCCGTTTAAAACGTAATAAGTGATTGAAATATGCCTTAAACTTCTTTATCTACGGTTAAAGACTTGGTGAGAAGTTAAATCTCTAAAATTAGGCCAATTTTGAACAGCGATTGTCACTCTAGATTTCCCGGCATAAAAATGCCCCCAAAAAGCATACTACAGTAAAT
>NC_090894.1:29497437-29517437 GCF_036669925.1 Montipora capricornis
AGGAAAAGAGGGAGGGTCACAAGAAATTAAGCCAATGGGAGGGTTGGGACATTTTAATCCCCTTCATTGAGAGGTTCATTTTATTTTCATCGCTTCACTGAAAATCTTCACCCCCCGCCCCCGCCCCTGCCCCTGCCCCCGCCCCCACTCCCCCTGCTAATTTCTTACAAGTCCCTAAGTACATAAAAACCAAGTGAAGACATGACCAGGGTTAAAATTTTGGGAATTTCAATTAGTAAACAATGTGAAGACGAAACCGTCAACATTTTTTTAAAAAAGATCTTTTAAACAATTTTTCAGTTTTGCAAATCTGCGAAAAACCTTTCTGTCTACACATGATTATGTTTTCTCGCTAATAAAATCCTGAAATTCTAAGGTGGGTTGTATGGCTAGCTTTTGAGAAAAAGGCCTTTGAAATGCCTAGTTTTCAGTCTCCCCTCCACGAGCTTGGTCAATATATTTAGCATTTTCCCTTGATTTGCAATTATTTCTTAGGTAAAATTACATTTTACATCAATTGGAGTGACTGACACTTTAGAGGAGACATCCTGTTGCTTTAATTTCATAGATTTCAAAGTCTTGATCATTTTCTTTGGAAAACTGTAGTAAGCCACATCAAAAGGAGGTCACTTGCATTTAAAGGGAGAGTTTCACGTCTCTGCGCATGGGCAAACTGTCACGTCAGCCCATTTAATTCCATTGTTATTAAAACAATCGAAAGCACTGAGGCAGGAAACGGAAACAATCCCATAGTAATGGATTACTCATTGGAATTTCTTTTGTAATCATTTCCTTTATGTTATGAACCTACTGCATGAGAATAGATTACTCGTGCGTTATGACAACTCGTGCTTAGAATAAATTTTCAACCCGTACAATAAATTCAAGATCAAAACTAAATTCGATATTTTCTGTGTAAACCCGCAGTGTCTTCCACCAAATTTGGGCCTTAGTCATTCAGTGTATTTGCTTTAATACTCTGTGTTTAATTAACATCATCTGGTTCAGTATTAGAAACCGTAAAATTTACAACTGCTAGCGCTAAAGCTTGGACATGTGCAAAACCGTGAAACTATCCCTTTAAGGTGGATGAAGGGAAGAAATGGTCAAACAAACCCTTAAATATTGGAAAAAATTTTCTCCTCATGGCACCAAAAAGGAATATTACCATAGGTTAGTCATTATACTGAATTAAAGGGAAAAATGTCTCCAGGTGGCACTATTTGGAGGAATGCCACCATTACGCAGTCATAAGTCTTTAAAGAGAAATGTCAAAATGTCAAAGCTTACACAGCTTTTCTAATAGGCTCTTGTGGATCACTGCATGACATGCCTTATGATGAATCTTTTTATTTTGATCCCCAGGATTTTGATTTTCAAAGTTAGTGGGTATAGTGCACTTACTTTTCCATTCACATGCTCCTAACTGAAACACTTCCACTGATAACTCTCTTGAAGACGATAGAAAGCCTTTGAAGCCACCAACCACATAAAGGGCTTCCTGAACGCATACCATGTTTGCAGCTTGACGACACACCTTGAGGTTACTCATGACTTGCCATTCATCAGTTGATGGGTCATATACCTCACAAGACTTCAGTACCTCATTTTTATCTATGCCACCTGCTATGTAGATCTTGCCATTCATGGCTGCTCCAAAAGCATTAACTCTTGCCTCATTCATAGCTGCAACCTCCTCCCATGTGGCCAAAATAGGATCAAACCTTTCCACTGTTTTACATGAAGGACCACTTCCTCCTACTAAGTACAGGTGTCTTTTATCACTGACTAAACAAGCTCCATAGCGAAGAGTTGGTGGATCAGCCACAGCCTCACATAAACTCTCATCAAACTTATACAGAAAAACGGTGGGACCAAACAATGCGTAGACGCAACCATCTAGAACTGATAAACAAGAACAATCATCCCTGTGATGCCTTCCTTCAATTGTCCCCCAGCAATTAGTGGAAGAAAGAAAGTATTCTATTACTCGGGATTTTCCTGGTCCAACACGCTGTCCCCCAAAAATGCAAACTTTATCTCTGTATTGAACAACTGCATGATGTTGATGTTCAAGTAACATGTCTGGAAACTGATACCAAATGTCTTTCTGGGGTACATAGCATAAGGCTGTCCTGCCACCGCAAACAAAAATCACATCTGTGTACCTCTCCAAGCACTTCCTAGGTGGCTTGGCAGCATCCTTGCAGAAGGGATCAAAAATGCACTCCATGGATCTCAACACAAAATTCAAAGTCTCCTTGCTTGTTGCTACCATTTCTTCATTTACCAATTCGTTGAAAAGAAATTTGCGAGATATGGATTTCAGACGGACTTGCCTCAACAATTCAGCAAAGTTGCTTTCTCGTTCACTCTTCTTGTGAGTCACCCACTTAACTATTCCCTTAAAAATTTCTTCCTCGGAGGTAACAGTAACATCACCACTGGAAACCCATTTCATGACTTGCGCAATATCGAGCTTCAGGAAGTCATCTGTTTTCATGACTGAACTAAAATTTGAGTTAATAAATCCACGGGACTCCCTCATTAATTCCAAACACTGATATTTGTCGGCAAAGTAATAATTGAAAATGCAGTTTTCAATTGTAATGTTTTCCTCCAAAACATCGCAAGCCAAAGTTTTTAAACCTGGTAAGAGAAGATAATCCGCTGCTGCGACTACGTCGTGAGCGGTATCCTTGGTGATTGCAACATTACCAGTGTAAATGTATTTAAGAACTTCTTCCACGACTGACCCCGTTGCTTCTTCAAGTTCTATCCTGATGAACTGTTCCTTTCCCTCTCTCATGTCACTGACCAGAAGTGAAAGAAAAAACGGGCTTGCTGCTGCCAAAACAAGTCTGTGAGCTTTGAACTCTCTGTCTTTTACTGATACTGTTACATCGAAGAAACTCTCTTTTCTTCTCAGAGCATCCAGACGATAGATAAGTTCCTGACAGTGTTTTGATGGATCTGATGACATTGGCTGCGGAAGGTCCGCCATATTGGAATTCGATGCGGAAGTGTTCAAATCTTCGATTTCGAATGCAACTGCTTCTACGTATTCTTCGATGTCAATACTCTCTGAACTTTGCGACATGATAATGCGTTGGTTAAGAAATAAAAAAAGTTATCATTGATTTATAAAGAGCGCAAAATACAGAAGGTGTGATCAACGTATCACTAGCCCCAAGCCCAGTCTATCTCTTCCGTCACTCTCATTTGTATACAAGTGAATGAAATCCCCCATCCTCTCCCCGCTACACCGTGATTAGCTGGGAAAGGAGAGGGAATAGACCATTTATTAAAATTCAGCTTGAAAGAGAGGTTTAGAGGTCAAAGACAAAGGAAAGCGGCCTGATATGTTAATATCTTTTACAATCCTGGCAACTTGTTTCTATTGTTTCTGTCCTCTCTGCCTCACTATAAAGCTGAATATTGATATTTCGAAAGTGGCCGATTATGACAAAATACAGTCCCCAGGGGTAGGGATTGGTAACTTTCGTTTTAAGCAGCCCTCTTGGTGCAGTAGTCTGAACGGGTTTGGTTTGGGTGAGGAGACGGCTGACACTTCAGACTATTGGTACATTGTATGCATATTTGCAGTCAGCGAATTTTTATCTCAAACGGCGAAAAAACGAAGTGAATGGTTTTGTTATTTGCACTGACGTATTATATTTAATATTGCATGTTATTTGTAAATATTTTTAGACTATTTCATGTACGAGGGCCGCTATAGTTAATCAGTTTTTTCGTTACTGTCAAGGGAGCGTTTACAAAAACTTGATGGGAAATTGGGGGGTACCCCAAAAAGATTAGAGGTAAAAAGGGAGGTGTTTGAAAAATATAAACACTCTCAAAGGAGGCTACCTAAAATAATAAAAACAAAAATTGTCATTAGCCAATGTAAACACAATTTAAGAAAATGTAATATTCAAGAGTGTAAAATGGGGTTAACAGGCCTACATGACTCCCTTGTACATGGTCTGGTTTCCGTTTCCTTTGTCATAATTTTACTCTCTCGAGTACATATTTGAATGAACGTCTTTTAGGCGCTTTCAGCAAAATTTCATTTAGCAATGGTTTTTACTCTATGAGACTTGAGATTTGAACTTTCATACTACTGTATCATATATTTTTAGTTTCTTGGTGTTGATTTTTTCTGCAGCAGGGCCATGGTTTTCGTTTGAGGCTGGAGGCCGGACGTTTCGTCCTGTGCTTTCCCGTTCCAAGTCCGGTACTTTGATGTCAATATTTGAGGGATTTGTTTTCTTTTTCATTATTATAATTTTTAAAATTACTTTTTAAAGAGAATTTGAGTCAACTTCAGCCTTTCCCCGGAAACTTCTTGGGTTCCAGAAACACTGGAAAACGCGTTTCTGAGCGTTCTATTTCAAAAACGTCCTGGGGGGCGTGCCCCAGTCCCACCAGGTAGCTTTCGCCTTCGGTGCTCGCAAGGCGCCTTGCGGTGCCAAAAATGTCACGTCCGGTGCTTTCAGAAATGTGTCCCCTGCTTTAAAAAACTGGCGGAAACCCTGTCTCTACAGTAATGTGAATGTGACCTTTTGGCCTCACACTTTTGCATAAATTTAATTGTTGTTTCAACCGATAGGCTTGTCGGTGGTAGAAGCAAAGATGTGACCCGGCCGGCCGGATCTTTTTGTTCAGTGAGCGCCTGTTAACGCTAGTTTGCGGGCATTTATCAGTGAGATAGCTGGCTTGTTAAAGGCTTTGTTCGCCTTGCCTTTTTTCTGCGTTTCTTCAGTTAGTAGATCGTTACGCTCTTAGGAGGCATTTTTCTGTTTTTGCCTTAATTTGTTTCGTTCGTTCTTCTGACTTCTGCATCGTGTATTGGTTTGTGGCCATGAGGTAGGTTGGGGGTGTCTCAAATTTTAGGGATACTAAAAGGGGTCCCTGAAAATGTTTAATGCAGCAAGAAGGGGACCTCCAATTTTTTTAGACGGTAGATAAATTCTCATCAGACCCCCCCTCCCCCCAAACAAGTTTTTGTGAACGTTCCGTAAATAAGGTCGCTACCTACCTGCGTACCTACAAGAGTCAACGTAAAGTTAACCCACCACACCATCCCAGGACCTGATGGGGATTTAACAAAAAATCTGATCCAAATCTACCGCCAAAGTCGATCCTCAATTCCTCCCAGCATCTGAGAGCGGGAGCAATGGAAAAATGAAAAGATTCATCAAGGGTTCATAATGCATATTTTGTCTGTTTACTGCTCCTCTTTTAGAGACAGGATGCTCCACATTACTAACGTTTGTAAGTACGATAAAAAGAACTATAATAATTGAATACCATAGTATAAAAATAGAAATTGAAATAGCATCCCAAATTTTGACGTTGACGTATGATTACCATTAGTATTCTTCGACGGAGACAGCCATTGTGTTGTGGGTAACTTGCAACTGTGCAACTCGCCCAATAGGTGGTTAGCAGCACGCCAATCAGGTATCAGGATTCCCGGTAGTATGCTGATGGGCTTCTTAGGCGAACTTAAGAAGTCAAGAAAATCCGATTAAAATGCCCAGAAAGCCCTCTTTAAAATATAGTGAAATTCTGCTGCTGTTCTATTACATTTTTTGCACAGAACATATTTTCTGCCTAGTACGGTTACTTGTGCATAGAAGACAGCTGCACATTCTTTATGCATTGGCATGGCTATTGGTTGATGGTTGACAAGTGCGTCAACCAATGATTTCCAATAGATTACCAGCAGAATTTCTATGCGGGATGTCGAGTTTCCTTGGTCAAATTATCTTAGGGTGCGTTTTTTGGGGGGGAATAAAATTTAAAAAGGGATATGTAATCTCGGATCAATGAATTCTTCAATGTCAAAAAAACGAAAACCCGAAAAAGGATTATTATCCATGACAACGCAAACAAACAAACTGGTTTGCTTTGGAGAAATTCTTTAATGCAAATGCCACCAGAAAAGGAAAATACTTTGGCGATGGATAAAAAAGAAATGACGAAAAACACGCTTGCTGAGTTAGGGGATATTTACATGAGACCGGGACAAACTCAGACCGGTATGAACTTGTACCTCTCATGCTGGTCTGGGTTCGTCCTGGTCTCATGTAAATACCCCCTTACAAATCTATTACAAAGGGTATTTTTTCAGTTTACTTTTCAGCTGTAGGAAAGGTACACCATTGTATTTTTGCGGGCCCGAGTTTAGGCTAATTGTAGCCTCTTGTCTGTCCAAAGATCTCATAAGCTCTTCTAGCTGAGTTGGCCGCCAAGGCAGCCTCTTTGTCATGAACCTCCTTTTTCCTCTTTCTTTCTTCTTCGTTTTCAAGCTCTTCGAATATCACCACTATTAGTCGCGCTTTCGTCTGATGGCACGTACGCAGATTTCAGCACAATATTATACTGTCTTGATTTTAATGCCTTTTTTCGCCGAAACACCTTCTATTAAATAAAAAGAAAAGGTAAAATAACTTTATCACGCTGAATTTCAACCTTTCTGCAATTCTTACACTTACTAATATCATCCAGAATCACGGTAGTGTCTTTGTATGAATTTTAAACATATAAAAAAAGACGACTTGCTGCATAACGAAAGAGTGGCAGGATTCAGGATTTTCTAAATCAGTCTATTCTATGTTTATATGGATAGCAAAGTTCACTGTTCGCCATGTAATCAAAGCAACCACGACAGAAAAAACGTTGTCGTCATCGAGACGACACTTTGGTGCAAAGTGAACCAAATAAACTAACCTGGTCAGCTCGCAGGGTACTCAAAATAATCCTAATAAACCTTTTCCCGTTCAAAGAAATCCTGAACGGTCCTTGCTAGGCAACTACTGCTGATTGTGTGTTTGATACGTAGCAGCATTTTCTTTTTCAGGGAACGAGTTCAAGAACTTTCTGAGCCTTTACGTATGACCTTTATAGGCCATTGAAAAAGGAAGGAACTTGTGTCAATGTCTTTCTTTTGATAATCTAAAGGGATTCTATTTTAAAATCGAACGGAAAAATCGAGTTAATGTTCATGATACAAAACCCTTCCATAACCACACAAAGAAAAACACACAAACAAATATAGACTATCAGTAACCTTTGAAGGTTTCAAAATGTTCGTTACTGTCTCTTTCATTCTCTACTTTCTCAGATCAAATAATGCACCTCTTTTACCTCCCAAAATTTTGCATAATCATTGTTTGCAATTTCTCCTGGGATCTCCCAAAATAAATCGTAAATAATGCCTATGCGATGTTTTTTCTTTTTTTTTTGTGGGGGGGGGGAGGGGGGGGGGTGGGGGGGAAGGAGGTAAAACAAGTGTATTATGTGATTTGAGGACTGTCTATTAATGAAACCAAACCAACCAATCAGAATTCAATTAAATGACAATCAATCACGGTAGTTTTTGCAAAAAATCACGCGTGGTTCACTACAGTTCACGGTAAATCTGTAATGGATAGAATGCAAAAACTGTTGACAACCAGGTGTAGTGATTTTGAAAACATTGGGAAGCGAGGACGACAACGACAGCTACGAGACCACCACAAAACAATACGTTTAAGGTGATTCCTTAGTAATAGAAGTTGTCGTAAGATTTTTTAAAACTTTTCTCGATTGTTCCCTATATTATGGTGACTCGAAATGTGCAATCAAAAAAGTAGGTCACCAAGCTCGTTTGAGAGACATAACTTGCTCAAGTTCCTCATTTAAGCATTGCGCCTTCATCTATCAAGGACAAGTTTATTCCATCGGTTCAGGCTACGTTTTGCAGGAACAGGAAGCACAGCTTTGACGTAATTCTTGAAATAACAAAACAGGTGAATTGTGTTGCTCAAAAGGAATAATTTAATGTTTGTTTTATGGCACAGGCACAAGTCTTGAAAAGGCACTGACTACAAATGTTCTTCGGGTGCGTGATCTCGAGGAGACAATTTTGTGTCCACGAGTGATGGCTACGAATACTATTTTTCCTGTAACTTTTTTTTCTGACGTAAATTTTTTGTAATTTTTTTACAGCGCAAAGAAGATCAGTAAGAGAATAAAATTATGCCAAAAAAAAGATAGGTCACCAACCTCGTTTAGGAGAAAACAGAAAGCAAATCAAGCTCGACCCCTCGACAACACGTCTCCCCGATAGTGCGGTTTCACTTTCACAGTCGGACTTAAATGTTCTTTAGCATCATCAAGGCTATCACTCGACTTTTTGTTTTGTGAGAGTTGAAAAAGTTTCTTGTTTTGCTCTTTACTGCTGTGCTCTGAAAACGGCCATTCTTCTTTATAGCGAGCTTTCCCTCGCGAAAGGTCGCCATTTTGAAATGTTTCTGGCCACGTTCGATATATCAATATTCACACATGGGTACGAGTCTTCATGGTTTAATTTAAACATTTTTTTGTTTAGAATATCCGTTGAGACTTGTGAGACAAAGAGCCATGAAATTTGACCATAAAGCCTCTTAGCCATGCCTGAATACGAACGGGGCTTACGCTGTGTTATGCGCAGAACAGGATGCGCAGTGCAATACTAGGGAATCACCTTAATCGACAAAAACAAAAGCTCTGCACGCCCTGCACGTGCGTTTTGCATTATGATTCATTTCGTTGACGTTCTCGTCTTCACAGCGACGTTAAATGATCAAATTTGAAGTCATGTGGAGGACGCGAGAACCTGACGACAAATTCTCAATTTTGTCTCTCAATATCCACACCGTCCTCACTAATTTTATTCTTAGAATGTGGACTCACACTTTCCATGCCACTTGGAGTAATCAAAAAATAATTACAATAACAAGAAGTAATATTTTTAGACGACGAGTCTCGTAGCACCCTGGTTGTATGTCGTCCTTGCTTAAGCACCAAATAATCGTTGCTTGGTGGTTTATGGAATCTGAACGTTTAAACTGGCTACACCGCTGATCTTGCGAAAACATTGGAGAAGGAACCTGCCCTGCAAATAACCCAAGATGCCCCCTTCGACAAGGGTGTACGTTACGGTACACTGTAGGTAAGAGAGCCAAATATTTTGCGACTATATGAGTAAATGAAAGTTGTAATACTTGTAATAGTTCTACATTTAACAAATGGTGATCTATCTGTTCTTTTAAGTTATTCCTTTTGGTTAATTTTTTTCCAAAACATCCATGGCCATTTCCTCTAAAACAAAAGATGAAAACGGTTTGCCAAGTTTGTTATTTAACCCACACCCTGACAAGGAATCTGCGCTGCAAAGTACACTGTACACTGTCGTAAAATGAGTAAATGAAAGTTCTAATAGTTGTAATAGTTCTATATTTATAACACTAGTGGCGATCTGTCTGTTATTTTAACTTATTCCTCTTTGGATAATTTTTTCCAAAACATCCATGGCCATTTCCTCTGAAACAACAGCTGAAAAAGGTTGGCCAAGTTTGTTAGTCAACCCACACCCTAAGATTTAAGTATAGGTAATCATACGGTTTCGAGTTCAATTTGGAATTAATTTGCACGAGTGAGTTTTTGAAAAAGCTGAAATTGCACGAGCCGCTTCGGCGAGTGCAATTTCAGCTTTTTCAAAAACTCACAAGTGCAAATTAATTCCAAATTGAACGAGAAAAACCGTATGATTACTTATTAATAATACAAACATGAAAAAATTCGCGTGGAAAAAGTGCCGGAAGATGTTTCTTGAAGCCCTTTTTTTCGCATTCGAGAAAAATTTTTTCAGAGTTTCTGTACAAAATTTTGGTCATTGCCGTTTACATGAGATCATTGGCCTACAACTTTCCCAATGTCTTTCTGCAAATCAAAATCCAGAATTACGATGTGTAATTTGCACTGGTGTTACACTTTTTGCACCGGTGTTACACTTTTTGCACTGGTGTTACACTTGAACTGCACTGCTCTCAGCCAATCAGAATCGAGTAATTTTTTCATGTGTATTATTAGGGAAATTAAGCACTTCTCAAAAATGGGGTTCTATTCAAATTTCGATGGCAAATGACATGTGATGAAGCGATCGTTGATTTTTGGCCGAGACGCTAGTTAAAAGACGTTCGTGTCAAAACCGTAGTCGCCGCGGGCGTTTCAGTTCTATTTTTGCAAATTTCCTCTAATGCCGTAAGCTGATGACAACTTGTGTCAGAAGCTCAAGGGAGTAAATATTTTTAAGGAAGTCATGTGTACATCGCCTTAGTTTTGGAGATAATCTGAGTGCAAGAAGGTGACGGTTTTATAACTGAACTGAATTCTGAGTGTGCTTCACGAATGACCTTATTTTGAAGGGGCATGTCACTATTTTTCAGTGTAACTGTGAAAGGATAAAAAAAAGTCTCCAAATTAAAACTGAGATAACCAAAAAATGATGATGCAGTTTTATTACCAAAGACTACGTTTCTGTATAACCGATTTTCTGTCGCCCGTTGTTGATGGAGATGGATTGTAACTTGCAAACAGGGCAAGGTTTTAAGTGGGTTTCTCCCGTTCAGACTTGTCCAATTCTTTTTTTATAAGAACTTTTTCTATAAGAACGTTCACTGAGATTAACCAAAATCAGAACATATTAAGAACATACCCAGGCTGAGAGTCAATCAAGAACGTCTGAATTTTGCTCATTTTTTTCTTGTTTTGGCGCGTAGCATAAATGAAGAAAAAAGACATGTAAAACTGTAGTCTAAGAGGGCAATTAACATTCTCGTCCCCATAGCCCTTTTCGTTTCTCTTAGCCGGCAGGGCCTTGGCACCAGAAACGAAAGGGGCTATGGGGACCAGCAACCAAGTCTCTCCCTCAATTGAAGGATTATTCTTAATTGTCAATTTCTTCCAAGTATTATCGTTCATTTTGGACACTGAAATCTTGATAGGGATCATGGAAATGAACATATTTCTTTTAAAATCCGAACCCCAATGTCTTTTCTTCCAAAAGTGCCGATGTAAACGTGTCAGTTAACACCCACTAAGAAGGAAGCGTACATAGTGAAAAATATCGGTTACCAAACTTCAAGAGAAAGCTAACCATTTTAAAATCGAGCATTAGACTTAACCATTATTCAGCAATGATTTTATATATATAATAATTAGTTTTGGTACATAATCGGCACCTTTTTAGCCTGTTGATCTTTAGTGGTTAAGTGGATAAAAACAGTTCCTTCAAAGTGGCTGCTCCGGGTTCAAATCCTGTCCAGGGGCTGCTTTTACTTTTTTTTCTTTTTATTTGCTACCACACGTCCTGGGCCAGAGTAATCTAGATGGAGGATTATACTTTATTTGGAGCAAACTGACAATGAAGAATATAAACCTTCGTTTGAGGAAGAGATCGTGTTGGGACGAGAATGGGCAAATATTAACTCCAATACTTGCAGTTTTCTTGCAAATCAAATGGTTTTCTTATTGCCGTCATGATACACTGGAGAACATCTCATGTGTATATAGCTCTAGTAAATATATCAGACAACTTTAAGAGCAAGTTGATAACGTTTTCGGGTTCAAATTGGGTTCAGCTTCAACCTCCACATTAAACGTCCTCAAAAAAAAAGTGCAATTTATTCCGCATTTTTTATTACTTTCTGCAGAAATAATGGTAACAGGGATTTTTTTTTTGTAGTTTTGACCAGAAATAATCACAGATCTTGAAGACAGCACGACTTATACCACAGAACTGAAAAAAAATGTAAAAAAGCTGAAATTTCACCAGCCTGTAAGCAGGTTGCGAGCCGCAATTGCGTGAGAAGAATGGGGCGGGGAAAGTACTTTTCCTATCCCCATTCTTTTCACGCGCTGGTGGCTCCGCGGCCAAAATCTTCACTCAAAACCCTGCTTACAGGCCGGTAAAATTTCAACTTTTTTTTCTTTTCATTCAGTTGTAATTTACGCATCTACGCAACACTAGTAATAAACACCAACCAAGAATACTCCGAGTTTAAATCCTTCTTGTCCCCAGGGTCAGCTTTAAATTTGAAATGTCGGACTTCCAGGCCTTCTGCGTAGTTTCAGAAATTTGAAACAATAACGGTCGTCAACAGTTACAGCATTATACCACCACCGCGACTGCGCGTATTTTTGGCCCGAGTCCAAGAAAAGATGAGTATTGAATAGAATAGCTATTCTACCACGATTTAGTGGATCGATCCAATACTCGATGCAAACCAGTAAAAGCTTCTAAGGTCAAGCAACACGAACGGTTGACTCACTTGATTGAGCATCAGACAACTGTGCGGGAGCCACTGCGGTAATAAACACCAACCTGCAGCATTCGGAGTTTGAATCTTTCTGGTCCCCACAGTCCGCTTTGATTTGATCAGCACCAAGAACAGGCACTCTGGCCACAGGCCGGCAATCTCGGACTTCCAGGCCTTCTGCGCAGTCTCAAATTTTTGAGAAAATAACGGCCGTCAACGGTTACAGCATTATACCACTACCGCAACTGCGCGTATTTTTGGCGCGAGTCCAAGAAAACATGAGTATTGAATAGAATAGCTAGCTGTTCCACCACGATTTAACCTGCGATCAGGCGTACTTTCTTTAGAAGATGATATGTAGGGAGGGAGATCATGATCGCAGGTTAACCATGATTGAGTGGATCGATCCAATACTCGATGCAAACGAGAAAAGCTTCTAATCTATATACGTCAAGCAACACGAACGGTTGACTTAGTTGATTGAGCAACAGACTACTGTGAGGAAGACCTCACGAGATTAAAAAATCCAGCCGGACAAAACTCAGGCCGTCTTTAAGTAACTGAGGAGAAAAGTGCTACTCCCCTCTGTACTGCGTAATGACATCTACAATGGTCAGAATCTCTACTCTTCAGGACAATTTATCTCGAACACCTGAAGTATTCAGGTGACTTCAACAGGATTCGAATTCATGACCACTACCAACACAGGAGCCCAACAAATGAACACAGTAAGCCCAACAAATTGACCTGCTCCCAACTGAGTGGCACAGTGATCATTGGTTCGAATCACGTTGAAGCCCCCTGAATGTTTCAGGTGTCTATAATCTTTATTTAACCGCAGTACAATTCATCATCAATATACAAACAATGAAAAATTATAAACCAAGTATGGATAAAACTACGTAAACTATCGTCGCTATCCTAATATCATAAAATGAAGGCTGCTCTCCATGAATGCCGTGCTTAAAATAGTGCCTTAAATAGCCTCTTTGATCAATCGTTTGAATTGATTGAGGGACTCTGTTTTCCTTAGTTCTAAAGGAAAACTATTCCTCAAAACTGCGCCACTATAGCTAAAGCTGTTTTTTGTAGTAGTTTGTGCGCGGTTGCGGAAAATTTACCTTATTCACAGAGTCTCTCAAACAATAACCAGATTCACGATGGACAAATTTCGAGCGAAGATACTCAGGCGCTACTCCCTGTATTGACTTAATATACCATTGTTGCTCTTTCAATTTGCCTTTGAGGAGTTCAAATAGATTTTTGACATCAGAGTCATAGTCAGAGTACTACTAGGTCAAAACACGGGCTGCTCTGTTTTGCAGTTTTTGCAATTTGTCCTGCAAAGTTACCCCACAGTTTCCCCAAACAATATTGCAGTAGTTGAAATCGGTTGTACTACATGTGCAGGGCCTGGTAAATAGAATATAAGGTTCCATAGGGAACAAGATGCCTGATTCGTTTTACGGCCCTAATACCAGAAGCAATTTTCTTGGTTAACCTATCAATAAGGCTTCGCCAAGTAAGCTTATCATCGATAAGAACTCCTGTTGAAGTACACAGTCTCTGTTTTGACCCAATAAGCATAAATTCAGTTTGTCATGAAGCTTGAGTTTATTAGCTATCAGCCAACTGCTAACATTTATTACATCGCCGCTTAGGCAAGATCACGAGAAAACGTTTCTGTTGGTAAGATTGGATATTGTGAGGGCTGAAACAAGCGTAGGTGAGGCGAGTATCATCGGCATACATCCTTGATTAACAATTTGAAAGGCAATTTGGTAAATCCCTTAATATACAGTAAAAATAACAACAGCCTTAAGATAGTGCCTTGAGGAACACCACAGCTTAATGAGCAGCTCATACAGAACGAGCCATTAAACGAGCATCTCTGCATGCGGTTGTCCACGTATGACAAACCAAGAGTGCGTGTTGTCTCATTTTCCATAATTGCTTAATTTAGATAAAAGGATTTCGTGATCGACCGTATCAAAGGCCTTAAGCTTCCTTATGTCCAGGAAGTCGACTTTTCCTCGGTCAAACGTTATACGCCCAAGAGTCCGTAGCCTCAAGTAGAGCATGCTGTGACAGTCGAGTAAATTGTGCGAAAAACCCGATTGATATTTTAAATATAAAATCGTTTTTAGCCAAATATGTAAATAACTGGTTGTAAACTATTCTCTCAAATACCTTGGCTACCACCGAGATAACGGAAATGGGGCGGTAATTGTACAAATCATTGTTTCCCTTGTTTGAAAAGTGGGATAACTCTGGCGCTTTTCCAGCCCTTAGAGATTGATTAAAAATAACGCAAATGGGAAAGCAGATCTACAAGAGACAACTGCTTAAATTGTCCAGATAATTGCAAAGATCACTTCTCTCTGTTTAGATTTGGATATTTGCAACCAATAGCATTTTCCACAAGTGATAAAAATATATCATAACGCGTTATTACAACGCATTATGGCATTGAAATGCCGATAAACATCGCCAAAATGTCCTTTTTTGTCCGCATATTAATCCCATAATGCTTTGGGCGTTAAATCGTGACGTCAGTTGAAAAGAATGCTATTGTAAAGGTCTTTGTTCGAATTATCCAATCACGGTCTGGGTATTTTGTATGCGTGCAATAGGCTAGTTTCGAATTGTACAGCAACGAAAGAACAGAGTCGAGGTTCAGGGGAATAATTAGCATTCTGTATTGTTTAATACAAAGGAAAATGAAAGTTATTCCCCTGAACCTCGACTCTGTTCTTTTGTTGCTGCACAATTCGAAAGTAGCCTATTAATTTTGACGGTTGCGTTAAAATTGAGTTCATGTCACGTTGAGCCCCATTGAATTTTTTACTACCCTACAATAAGGACATCGCCTCAGAAAAGAGACGAAAACTGGACTGCATTTCTTTTTACCCGGTTCGATTAAGGGTTGAAGTTAGGGTTTAATTGTAATCTTCAACCCGTTAAAGGTGGGAGTTTGGCCGCAAAGTAGTTAAGATTTGATCGTAACGATGTTAAAGAGTATTTGAGCAGTCTAAAATCACCTTCCATTTTGCCTCCACTACTCAACCTGACTAACACAACAATAACATTTGGATGCGTTGCCCAGCCAAGCCACTGTGCCATTTATTTAGCATTGGAATGGGTACAAAAAACATTTATATGTCAAATACATATAAAGAGAAGCGCAATGCATCAGAGCCGGATATGAAAACCCCCAAAAACCAGCGGGTGGAAAAAACCGGGGAACGTGTACCCCCGACAAAGGCAGTGGTGCGACCCTTGGGGTCCTATGTATTCTTATAGAAAAACACTATTTACAATGAAAAAGAACGCTATCATATATAGCCTTGCGAAGGCATACAACAATGCGAAATAACGATACACGAAACTAAACTTGAGCACGCGATAAAGGGTGACCTTAGAATGACTTAGCCTACCAACACCCGCAAACTACAAACCTAAATCACTGCGTACATAACACGGCTCATCAGGCCTCTGATACCAGCCGGCAAAATAACAACTTATGCAAATTTACAATTATCACAAATTGCATTTGTCGTTTAAGATGAACAACTGGAAAGTTACCATCTATCTCGCATCCAAAAATAACTCATTTTCATTGGTTTTCTTGACATTTGCATCAGTGATTAAGTGGCAAAAGGATAGCATGTGCATCCAATTTCTGTCAAAATAATTATTGTTTGACACAACAAATTCCAACAAATAGTACAAAACTGTCAACGTTAATTTTTGGAGATTTACCAAGTCAGCAGAGGGGTGGAAAATTGGCAAATAGGGGAGACTAACCTGTATTTAAGCCCCTGAAATGGGTGGGTCTAGACCCAGGGAGGAACCTTGTGATCATACCATTTTCAGATTAAAGTCCCGGAAATAGTTACACCATCTATATGTTATAAAACACATTCAATGCATAAAAACCAAGACATTACCAGGGTTAAAATTTTGGGCATTTCAGTTAGTAAACAATATGACAACAAAACCAGCAACGTTTTTTTAAAAAGATCAATCAGACAATTTTTTCAGTTATTATGAAAATGACCGAAAATTGAAGTTTGTGCCATTTGCGAAAAACCTCTCTGTCTATGCATGATTATTTGTTCGCGCTTAGGAAATCCTGAAATTTTAAGGTGGGGACATAATTATGGCTAGTTTTTGAGAAAAATGCTTTTGAAATGTCTAGTTTTCAGTCTCCCTCCAGTAGCTCAGTCACTATATTTAGCATTTTCCCCTGATTTGCATTTAATTGCCAGGTAAAATTAGATTTAACATCAATTCCAGTGACTAACACTTTAAAACAGATATGCTGT
Organism: Montipora capricornis; assembly: GCF_036669925.1. NCBI lineage: Eukaryota > Metazoa > Cnidaria > Anthozoa > Scleractinia > Acroporidae > Montipora > Montipora capricornis. Next base: position 29,513,897 of record NC_090894.1, read on the forward strand.
TAATTTTATTTCACAGATTTCAAAAGTAGTAAGCCACCTTAAAAGGAGGTCACTTGCATTAAAAGTGGATGAAGGCCAAACCCTTAATTATCAGAAAAGATTTCTCCACATGGTACCAAGAAGGAATGCCACCATCAGGCAGTCACAACAATAATGAATTTAAGGGAGAAATGTCTCCAGGTGGCACTGTTTGAAGAAATGCCACAAAAGGCAGTCATAAGAAAAATGTCAAAATGTCAAAGCTTACACAGCTTTTCTAACAGGCTCTTGTGGATCACTGCAAGACATGCCTTATGATGAATCTCTTTCTTCTGATCCCCAGGATTTTCATTTTTAAAGTTAGTGGGTATAGTGGACTTACTTTTCCATTCACATGCTCCTAACTGAAACACTTCCACTGACAATTCTCTTGAAGACGATTTTGCGTCTTTGAAGCCACCGACCACATAAAGGGCTTCCTGAAAACATACCATGTTTGCAGCTTGACGACACACCTTGAGGCTACTCATGACTTGCCATTCATTAGTTGATGGGTCGTATACCTCACAACACTTCAGTACTGTAAGGTGTCTCTCACTGTCATTCACGCCACCTGCTATGTAGATCTTGCCATTCATGGCTGCTCCAAAAGCATCATATCTTGCCCCATTCATAGATGCAACCTCCTCCCATGTGGCCAAAATAGGATTAAACCTTTCCACTCTTTTAGATACTTTGTACGAGCAAGACTCTATTCCTCCTACTAGGTAAAGGTGTCTTTTATCAGTGACTAAACAAGATGCACAGCGACTAGTTGGTGGATCAGCCACAGCCTCACATGAGCTCTCATCAAGCTTATAGAGAATAATTTTGAAATCAAATAATCCATAGATGCAACCGTCTAAAACTGACAAACAAGAACAAACATCCCTTTCATGTCTTCCTTCAACTGTCCCCCAGCAATTGGTGGAAGAAAGAAAGTATTCTATTACTCGAGATTCTCCTGATCCAACACGCTGTCCCCCGAAAATACAAATTTTGTCTCTGTATTGAACAACTGCATGGTCTTGATGTTCAAGTAACATGTCTGGCAACTGATACCAAATGTCTTTCTGCGGTAGATAGCATAAGGCTGTCCTGCCACCACAAACAAAAATCACATCTGTGTACCTCCCCAAGCACTTCCTTGGTGGCTTGGCAGCATTCTCACTGAAGGGATCTAAAGTGCACTTCATGGATCTCAACACAAAATTCAAACTCACATTACTTGTTGCTACCAGTTTTTCATTGACTAATTCGTTGAAAAGAAAGTCGTGGGACATGGATTTCAGGCGGACTTGACTCAACAATTCAGCAAAGTTGCTTTCTCGTTCACTCTTCTTGTGAGTCACCCACTTAACTATTCCCTTAAAAATTTCTTCCTCGGAGGTGACGGTGACATCATCACTAGAAACCCATTTCATGACTTGTTCAATATTGAGCTTCAGGAAGTCATCTGTTTTCATGACTGAACTGAAATTGGAGTTAATAAACTCGCAGGACTCCCCCATTAATTCCAAACACTGATATTTGTCGGCAAAGTAATAATTGAAAATGCAGTTTTCAGTTGTAATGTTTTCCTCCAGAAAACCACAAGCCAAAGTTTTCAAACCTGGTAAAAGAAGATAGTCTGCTGCTGCCACTAAGTCGTGGGCGTTCTCCTTGGTGACTGTAACATTACCAGTGTAAACGTATTTAAGAACTTCTTCCATGACTGACTCCGTTGCTTCTTCAAGTTCTATCCTGATGAACTGTTCCTTTCCCTCTCTCATGTCACTGACCAGAAGTGAAAGAAAAAACGGGCTTGCTGCTGCCAACATGAGTTTGTGAGCTTTAAACTCTTTGTTTTTTACTGACACTGTTACATCGAAGAAACTCTCTTTTCTTCTCAGAGCATCCAGACGATAGATAAGTTCCTGGCAGTGTTTTGATGGATCTGATGGCAATGGCTGTGAAAGGTCCGCCATATTGGAATTGGATGCGGAAGTGTTCAAATCTTCGATTTCGAATGCAACTGCTTCCACGTATTCTTCCATGTCGATACTCGCTGAACTTTGCGAAATGATAATGCGTTGGTTAAGAAATTTCATGTACGAGGGCCGCTAGTTAATCAGTTTCTTCATTACTGTCAATTAATTACTGTCAAGAGAGCGTTCTCAAAAACTTGTTGGGGGTGGGGGTACCTAAAATAATGAAAATAAAAATTGTCATCAGCCAATGTAAACAGGTCTAGATAGCAGCAACAATATAGATATTCGTATAAACATAAAGGCATCCTGCACACAGGATTGCTTCGAGATCCTGGACTTTGCAGCCACTAAGTACCAGGTGAAGCTTAAGGAATCCATGTATATAAAATGGGAGAAGCCCGATCTCAACCAGCAGGTGAAACACATTAACCTGACTCTCTCCCTGTAAGGAACTAAGCGTCACTCATTTAAATTTTTGTTTTGTTCTGTTTTGATTTAATACGCAATATTGACAACGCAATGTAACGAAGTTTGTAAGATCGCGCGCGCTTTAAATTCAACGGCGATTTCAAAATATGTAACACTGAAGATGACGGATGTACCGTCGAAACATGTCTGGAAAATTAAAGAAAGTTGTTATGTTTATACGAATATCCAATGTAAACACTATTTAACAAAATATAATATTCAACTTAAAGGGTTTGGATTCAATAGTATAGCAAATGTGGTTGAAATCAAGTGGTGATAAGGTAGACTGAAGCGAAGTACGGGAAGTGCATTATGGGATTTGAGGACTGTCTATTAATGAAAACAAATTCCAGATGACCAACCAATCAGAATTCAATTAAATGACAAGCAACCACGGTAATTTTTTCAAAAAATCACTAGTGGTTCAAGACAGTTCAGGGTACATCCGTAACGGATAGAACGCAAAAACTGTTGACAACCAGCGGCAGTGATTTCGAAAATAGGAACCTTATTAGGGAGCTTAGGAAACGAGGACGACGACGGCTACGAGGACTTCATTTAAAAATACGAGTTCGCGTTATTCATATCACTACGAAACTATTTCATGTCGTTTCGCGTTAAAAATGTGTAGTAACTGTCGAGGAATTAAACTGGTATGAGTGGGTTGGAAATGTAGAGAGAGAACTGAAAATTCATCGTTATGTGCTAACGTCCTCCACAGAACCTTAAATTTGGTCATTTTACGTCGTCATTTAGGAGATGACGGCAAAGAAATGTACCAAAATGAAAACGCACGTGCAGAGCGTGCAGAGCCATTGCTTTTGCTCACTAAACCTATTGTTTTGTAGCGTCGTCGTTGCCGTCGGCGTCGTCGTTTCGTAAGCTCCCTATTTAAGCAAGGACGACGACGACGGTTACGAGACCGCCACAAAACACTAGGTTTAATTAGCAAAAACAATAGCTCTGCTCGCCCTGCACATGAGCTCGACATTTTGATTCATTTCTTTGCTGTTCTCGTCTTGACAGCGACGTGAAATGATCAAATTTGAAGTCATGTGGAGGACGCGAGAACCTGACGACAAATT
>NC_090894.1:29522437-29527437 GCF_036669925.1 Montipora capricornis
GATAAAGCATTTCATCTAAAAACTCCTAGTCTCGACGCTGTTTTTAACCTATTGAGGAATATTGATGAAAAGAAAGCCACTGGCCTCGATATGATCCCAAGTAAGTTGTTGAAAATGGCTGCTAGTATTGTTACTCCATCGCTGACCGCCATATTTACTAAGTCAATTATCACTGGGATTTATCCAACAGAATGGAAAATGCCCAGGGTAACTCCGGTGTTTAAAAAGGGTGAAAAATCGGACCTCAACAATTATCGTCCAATTTCCGTTATTCCGGTTGTCTGGAAGGTTTTTGAAAAAATTGTTTACGATCAACTGTACCAATACCTAAATAACAATCAGTTGTTATCAAGTTGTCAGTCGGGCTTTCGCTCCTTACATAGCACCCTAACGGCCTTGCTTGAGGCGACAAATAGCTGGTCTGTTAACATTGACAACGGCTTCCTGAACGGAGTAGTCTTCATTGACCTTAAAAAAGCTTTCGACACAATTGATCACGAAATTATTTTACGTAAATTGTCTTACTTTGGTGCTGACCAGGCAACTGCTAAGTGGTTTCAGTCATACCTAAGTAATCGGACCCAAAGGTGTAATGTAAATGGAAATCTGTCAACTGCCAGCACTGTTACTTGTGGCGTACCGCAGGGTAGCATCCTGAGTCCCTTGCTTTTTTTTATGTACATTAACGATCTCCTTAACTGCCTGCGGGTTGCTGCGCCGAGAATGTTTTCTGATGACACCAGTATAACCTTATCTGCAAAAACGGTAGCCGATCTTAAACTAGCAGTGACTTCTGAACTTAACAATCTTACCTGTTTGCTGAGAGCCAACAAATTAAGTTTAAATGTGGCCAAAACTGAGCTAATGATAATCGGATCTAGGCAGAGATTGAATACCCAATGTGAAGAGATTAATTTAAGTATCGATGACAGGACGATCAAGAGAGTTGACCATATTAAATCTCTGGGTCTTACCATTGATGCACAACTCTCTTGGTCTAAACACGTTGACGAGATAAGCAAGAAAGTCTCTTCAGCCATTGGTGCATTGAAACGTGTACGACCTTTTATTCCGACGGATGTTGCAGTTCAAATTTATAATGCTTTAATATTACCACATTTTGATTACTGCAGCCCGGTTTGGGATGGTATGAGTGGCTGTTTCAGTGATAAATTACAAAAATTACAAAACTCGCGCTGCCAGAGTAATTACTCAATCACCTTTTGATACGAGCTCCAACCTCCTTCTCGTGATGCTTAGGTGGGAGAAGCTGTCTCTTCGTCGTAAAAAGCAGAAAGCTTTAATTATGTATAAAACATTGAATGAACTTGCCCCAGACTATCTTCAATGTCTCTTCACTGAACGCCACGTTAATGATTATAACCTAAGAAATCTTGAAGGAAAGCTTTCGCTGGCCAAGCCAAATACTAATTACTTAAAACGAAGTTTTTGCTACAGCGGGGCCTGTTTGTGGAACAACTTGCCCCAAGATTTAAAAACCGTTTGTTCTATTGGGCAGTTTAAACGGGGTATTGAGAAAGTATCTGAGATATCGAATTCCCACACGGCAATCATGTAAAGCAGTTGTACAAGTTTTAATTTTTAATTATTAACTTAACTGATGATTCTCCGTGTCTAAATAAAGATTACATTACATTACATTACAATACATTAACATCTTTCAGTTCCCACGGCCTGCTGCTGTCTGACCTTGTAGCTCAGTCGGTAGAGCAGCGGTGATCTAACCCGAAGGTCGTGGGTTCAATTCCCACCCAGGTCAGAGTTTTTCTCTGTCCTTGTGTGGGCCCATTTCCATTAGTAGGGCTAACGCTCACATTGTTAACTTTACTCTCTAATCAGTTAAGTACTGTGCAAAACTCGGGGTCTTTAAATAACTGAGGAAAAAAGGAAGCGATTGCAGAATACCCGGCCCACTTTGAACGGCACAAATCTCTTGCTCCTGTGGTCCCGCAGTGACCAAACAAAATTATGCAATTAAGTTAGGTGAACGACTGCTACCGCAGTGCCGTAGTCGATGAATAATGAAGTCTGAGTTAGTTTAACGACTGCTATTACAGTGCCGCAGTGCCTTAGTCGTAGAATAATGAAGTCTGAGTGAGTCAAGGGCAAGACGATCTCGTAAAAAGTGTAGTTAACCGAACCGCAAAAAGAAAGGTAAAATTTTTCGAGAGTGCTTAGGCCTAATCACTGAATCGAGCGCTCAGGCTTAATCAGTAAGCGAGTGCTTTCTTCTTCACACAGCATTGCAACACTGACTACGGGACTGATGACTGCGGGCGCAGCATTACAACACGACTACGGCACTGCGGGAGCAGTTTATTAAGTTCGATATATTGTGGGCCGGGTATTCTGCAATCTCGCCGTCTCGGACACCTAAAAAATTCATGTGGTTTCAACGGGATTCGAACTCATGACCACTGCCAACACAGTGCGCCCAACAAATGAACACAGTAAGCCCAACAAATTGACCTGCTCCCAACTGAGTGACTTCAACGCTCACTCTGTAGATCATTGCACAGGCATCGCCGCAGAGGGCATGGGTTCGAATCCCTTGAAGAACCCTTTTTCTTTATTTAACCACAATTCATCATCAATATACAAACATTTCAAAATTATAAACCAAGTATGGATAAAACTATGTAAACTACCTTTGCTATCCTACCCTAACATCACAAAATGAAAGCTGCTTTCCATGAATGACGTGTTTAAAATAGTAACTGAGATAACCTCTTTGAACAATCATTTGAATCGATTGAGGGACTCTGCTTTCCTAAGTTCTAAAGGCAAACTATTTAACAAAACTGGGCCACTACAGTTAAAACAATGGGTCCGAATAAGCAGATTCGCGATGGAAAAATTTTGAGCGGGGATATTTAGGCCCTAGTCCCTGCAGTAGGGACTTCAATACCATTGTTGCTCTTTGAATTTGCCTTTGAGAGGCTAGGATTTCCCATCCTAGGAGTTCAAATAAATTATTGACATCGTCCAGGGTTGCAGCGTCCCTTGTCCCTTACGCAAATACGGAAGTGCATATTATATTTCAGAAATTAGTAGGATTTTCTCTTATAAGTAAACGCTCTCCGAGTCAGTCTGATCACCAGTCCCCAGTTCCCGGTTATTTTTCAAGGAAAGGTTGCGGTGATGATGTTATAACAGAGTTTGCGTCGTCTTTGCCCTTTGCTTTTAAGCCCCTCGTTTGTGTTGCAGCATGTTAAAAACTTAACAGATGGGTAAAATAAACATCTAACTACTGCATTTTCCTTCTTATTTATTTATTAAAATATCCTTCGGAAATCGTCGGAAATGGCATTTGCGCGAGACCCTATATTTCAAAAATTTCCTCGTGTGCGTATTCGTATAGGTAATCGCATGGGGCCGAGTAAAATTAAGGATTATTATTTATTTCTTTGATCGTGAGCGGGCGGTATCCTGAGAATCCTGCAATCTGATTGGTTCCGGGAGCGGGCAGTATTTTCCTATCTCCTGACCACGGTCATGGTAACCAACTACGCTAAGCGCAGAGTGAACTTGCGAATTGAAAGAGCGAAGTTTCAATTTGTCTTAATTGTTTTTTGCAATAGAGCAGTGTTATTGTTCAACTTTCTCATAAAAAACAATGGATTCTGACGAAAGCTATTACCGTCAAGTGAAAGCGAATTTTATTACCCAACAATGCGTAAAATTAAAACATGACTTTTAGAGTTTTTCTAGCCTGCGTAGCATGGCGGTTTTTGTCGAGCCGGGCGCACGAGCGGCGAAGCCGCGAAATTCGCGCGCGAAGCGCGCGAGAACGAGCGGCGAGGCCGCGAGAAAAATAAAAACCGCCTGCCCGGATTCGAGGGGTTTTTGACTGCCGCCCCCTTCACATCATTTTGACACCCGCGGTGACAACTTGTCTGGCTTCAATTTCCCCAGCCAATCATAGGCTTGATAGTAATATGAACCTTCGCGAGAAAAGTGTGGCACGTTTGGCAAGAAATCAAAACAAATCCTCATGCTCTTTCGTCTTTTTCGATGGCTACGAAGGGCGATACGCCGAAAAAGCCTGGCAATGTTCAACGGGCTATTTCAAACGTCAATGATAATTGTAGATTGTGTTGTTGTCCGCTAAAGATTAAATACGGAGAATTAAAAAAAAAATTCGTATATTTCAACGCAAAACCTTTTCAAGGTCTCGAAGCGCGAAGGATGCATACAAGGTCTGACTTTGGCAGAACTCTGTTCACATATTGGACTGGAAATTGAAAAATCCGACACGTTCTCTGATCGAGTATGTACGAAAATATGGTACGAAAATACGGAACGCATTTGATTTCCATACCTTCATCGGTGCTTGAACTTTCAAGTAAGTCTTCCAAGTAATACCTTCATCGCCTCAAACTTGAAAAGAGAGAAGGATAACTCGGCTGTGATGGAAGTTGATGACCATTCTGGTAGATTCAAGCGGCTTTTGCCAACAACTATTTCATCGCCAGATAGAAGTCCTCAAGCCAGATAAGGGGAAAAAAGCGACTGGACAAAAATCATCAGCGAAAATATCCTTAAGTTTTAAAGATGTTTCGAGCTCTGTGGTTAACACTGACAGCGATCACAACGAACTCTCTACTTTGAACACAGCGGATGACTCACCTCAGGAAGCTGGCGAACTTTTTCTCTCATATCTAAACGTGGAAGACTTACTTGAAAGTTCAAGCACCGAAGCTAAAGTGGTAATTGTTAACACGGGTGGTCGCGTTGAAACGTTCAGCTCGTTTCATGATAAGACGAAATCGATAATAGTAAATCTGTGCAGAAAAAAATGGAAAACGGTAGCGAATTTGACATTCTGTGTGTGATTCGTCGACCACAATCGTCGACACGGCTCGATGTAGAGCACTGTCTTCTTTTAAAGCGGCAAGGAATGCCTTTCCTAACACCGTCTCAGCGGAGCGATAGAGAAATTGAGGTGGACTCTCTCGAACCGCATTCAGTGCTTCCGT
>NC_090894.1:29539937-29542437 GCF_036669925.1 Montipora capricornis
TCTGTTGAAGACGATTGTGCGTCTTTGAAGCCACCAAGCACATAAAGGGCTTCCTGAACGCATACCATGTTTGCAGCTTGACGACCCACCTTGAGGTTACTCATGACTTGCCATTCATTAGTTGATGGGTCATATACCTCACAAGACTTCAATACAGTAAAATATCCCTCATTTTTATTTGTACCACCTGCTATGTAGATCTTGCCATTCATGGGTGCTCCAAAGGGTTTATATCTTGCCTCATTCATAGCTGCAACCTCCTCCCATGTGGCCAAAATAGGATCAAACCTTTCCACTGCCTTAACTGTTTGGTCTGAATCAAAATCACTTCCTCCTACTAAGTAAAGGTGTCTTTTATCACTGACTAAACAAGCTCCATAGCGAATAGTTAGTGGATGAGCCACAGCCTCACAAACATTGTCATCAAGCTTATGGAGAAAAAGGTCAGGATCAAATGAATATTCAACTAATGCATACATGCAACCAGCTAGAACTGATAAACAACAAAAATCACCATATGGTTGTCTTCCTTCAAGTGTCCCCCAGGAAATGGTGGAAGAAAGAAAGTATTCTATTACTTGTTCTTGTGATCCAACACGCTGTCCACTAGAAATGCAAACTTTATCTCTGTATTGAACAACAGCATGATTTTGATGTTCAAATAACATGTCTGGCAACTGATACCAAATGTCTTTCTGGGGCGCATAGCATAGGGCTGTCCTGCCACCACAAACAAAAATCACATCTGCGCACCTCTCCAAGCACTTCCTTGGTGCCTTGGCAGCACCTTCACAGAAGGGATCAACAATACACTTCATGGATCTCAACACAAAACTCAAACTTGCATTACTTGTTGCTACCAGTTCTTCATTGACTAATTCGTTGAAAAGAAAGTCGTGAGACATGGATTTCAGGCGGACTTGTCTCAACAATTCAGCAAAGTTGCTTTCTCGTTCACTCTTCTTGTGAGACACCCACTTTACTATTCCCTTAAAAATTTCTTCCTCGGAACCAACGGTGACATAATCACTGGAAACCCATTTCATGACTTGTTCAATATCGAGCTTCAGGAAGTCGTCTGTTTCCATGACAGAACTGAAATTAGAATTAATAAACTCGCAGGACTCCTCCATTAATTCCAAACACTGATATTTGCCGGCAAAGTAATAATTGAAAATGCAGTTTTCATTTGTAATGTTTTCCTCCAAAACATCACAAGCCAAAGTTTTCAAACCTGGTAAAAGAAGATAATCTGCTGCTGCGACTAAGTCGTGGGCGGTATCCTTGGTGATTGCAACATTTCCAGTGTAAATGTATTTAAGAACTTCTTCCATGACTGACTCCGTTGCTTCTTCAAGTTCTATCCTGATCAACTGTTCCTTTCCCTCTCTCATGTCGCTGACCAGAAGTGAAAGAAAAAACGGACTTGCTGCTGCTAACACAAGTCTGTGAGCTTTGAAGTCTTTGTCTTTTACTGACACTGTTACATCGAAGAAAGTCTCTTTTCTTCTCAGAGCATCGAGACGATTGATAAGTTCCTGACAGTATTTAGATGGCTCTGATGGCATTGGCTGTGAAAGGTCCGCCATATTGGAATTCGACGCGGAAGTGTTCAAATCTTTGATTTCCAATGCAACTGCTTGTACGTATTCTTCCTTGCCGATACTCGCAGGACTTTGCGACATGATATTGCGTTGGTTAAGAAATAAAAAAAGTTAACACTGGTTCATTAAGAGAGGAAATTACAGAACCTCTGATCATTAAGGTATCACCAGCCTCAAACCCAGTCTCTCTCCCCTCTCTATGTCACTGGTAGAGATTAAACTTCTTCAATTTTCAACCACCTGACCCGCGACCTAATAATTACCATTAGTGATATTACCTTGTTGCTTTCATTTCGATTCGTCCATATAATGTTGATCGATGAAATTGAGTTCAGTTTAGTTGAGATTTAATTAATTAATAGTCAATTTAAAAAAACTTCCAGCTAACGAGAGCAAGCTTAAGCTACTCATGGTGACCATGCGATCAAAAGAATAAAAGAAGTCTTACAACAATTATATCTGATCTTCTTTGGTAAACTAAAGGAACGAAATCGAGGAAAGAATGCAAGAAAAAAAAAACCAACAATATGAGGTATTCTGGATAGTCAGCAAACCACCTACTTATCCCCAGTCAACAAGATGTAACTTAAGTCAAAAAGAACATGGCTGGAAATCACATGTTAGACTCGACGAATGCGTGTTTTGCGTGCGTAGGAAATACGGGAGAGCTATAGTGGTGTTTGATGAGTACGATGAAATGTCAACTAAAGCTATGACGCAGCAGAGGCGCGCATCAGGGACGGTTGCTGCACCTGTTACCTTTACAGAAATCATGTGTAACGATGAAGAAGGATGACTATCTCTCGAATGCCATAAACAACGCTTTCTGTTAATGCTAAGCGAGGCTCTGACGAAGGGCTAACGCTCGAAACGTCAGCTTTTAGAATCCCTCTTCG
>NC_090894.1:29547437-29549937 GCF_036669925.1 Montipora capricornis
GAAGTAATTAATTATTAAGAACCCCTTAATGAAACTTCCTGAGTAATTGATGTCATTAGGGCTTGTCTGCTCTTTGAGAAAAATATTTGAAGTGAATGAAATGTGTTAGGAGTCAAGACGTATACACGATTTGGAAACTGGTCCCTCCCGCAACAAAATGTATTCCTCTTTTGCCAGCCTTGATTGAGTGATTTACTTCTTAGGAAGATTGATGGCTTGCATTATTTTTTAAATGGCTATTGAATTTCTTCAAACTTCTTTTGCTTTGCATTAATTTTAATACATTTCTAAATCTTCCCCGCCGCGAGCAGCTGAAATAACCATGCACGGTATTTTCTCTTGGTGCAGAGTTCGACAGCTATACTAAGGTGAATTCTGGCAGATCATGCCTTGTTCCATTAAAAACTGAATTAATTTTCCGCAATGCCGCACCTCACTGGCAGCTCTGGGATAAACAACACCTCGTGATTTTTATTTATTTACAGCCTGTCGTTTCTAAGTCGTTTCTCTTTTTGGCAATCGAATGACAAGCTGACAGGAAAAAGGAGAGAACCGAACTAGATCGTTTTTGTCTTTTTTAATGGAACTTTTGTTCTTGGTTTGTCAATGCCGAGCGTTGCAAGTTTTCGTCGCGTCAAGATTTCATCAGTAAAAATGAAGTCGTCTTAACCTACTAAAAGGTTTATCCTAAGCACGACAAAATTTCAAAGAGGGCATGTTTTTTCTCTTGAAAAACAGGGGCACCCAACGAATCTGTTCCTCACATTATCTGTTCCTCAGAGGAATCTTGTTGGCTGGCAAAAATACAGGTGTTTCGATGAGCTGGCTGGGAAATTTTGTTATTGATAGAGGTTTTGCCTGGGGATTACTGACTTTTTCTAGCATTTCAACCCGAGCTGGCTGTAGAAATTCTGGAGACTGAGGACGACTAAAAAAAAACAAAAACATACCACGGCTGGTCAGAGTGATTGCGCTTGGGCAAAAAACCTGTTTTGTCCCGGTTTTGTCGCTTTTGTTCGGTCGTTTTGGATCGAGGGATTTGAAAGCGCGCGGAATTCCTGGCTGGGAAATAAATTTGATCAGCGTGCTGGGAAACCAACCAATTTTATCTAGCTGGCTGGGAAATTTCTAGTGTGTCTTGCTGGGAAAAAGGAACAGATAATGTTTTCCCAGCAACACTGAAAAACACCTGAAAATGCCTTAATAACATTTATTTTCATTAACTGGGGTATAATAATGCATTTTACAACAAATTGGTCGTTGGGTGCCCCTGTAGGATGCGTAACACACCTCGCAAATGGTGACGCCGACCTCCTTGTAGTCAAAACCGCCGAGTCTGCCTGAAAGAATACCACAGTTCTAGTTGGGGATGACACAGATTTATATTTGCCAGTCCTAGTGTGTTATCATGCTTCCGAAGGTGGGTGTGACCTCTATTTTAGACCAGAGACAAAGGCAAACTCGAGAAGTGCACGCGTCTGGCATATGCAGAAAGTCAAAAAACAGCTGGGTAAGGAAGTTTGCAGAAATTTCCTTTTTCTTCAAACAGTCACCGGATGCAACACAACATCGCGCCTCTATGGAGTTGGAAAGACAACAGCCCTGAAGAAACATGAGAATGTGCCTTGCTTCAAAGAGCACGCTAACGTCGGTCTTCACCTGTTATTCTGTGTTTCTGGCGTTGTCACTGCAGCTGAAAAAGCACTGGACCCGGTTGTTCGAAAGCCGACTAACTTAATCCAGGATTAGCGTAAACTCTTGTTTCATGTTTTCAACTTTTTGGTGAAAGTTTCTGTTGCTTATTTCTGTTTTTCAAGATTGACTTCTTCTAATGTAAAGTTTTGCCAAATAACAGCGTTGAACAGCATTTAGGAGTAGAGAAATAAACTCCTTGGTTAATTTTTAATCTGGGATTAGCGTTAATCGGCTTTTGAACAACCGGGCCCTGGTATCACTTTTCGGTAGTAAACCAGTGGTAGGTCTTAACTCTATCAGATATCAGCGTTACTTCGAAAAACTTGCAACCAAGACGTCTCATATCGAGCCACAGAATCTTCCCCCAACAGCAGCAGCGGCCCTCAGACCCCCTACCTAACTTGCCCCTTCAGCGCTTGCAAGGCACCTTGCGGCCCCCAAAAATGTCACGTCCGGTGCTTTCAGAAATATGTTTGCTACTTTACAAAACTGTGAAAAACCATGGGCTTGTCGCTTATACCCAACGTCGTTCCCAGGGCTTTTCTCTGCCCCCTCCTCGGCGGAGAAAATCCCTGGCAACGAGGTTGGCTTGTACTCGATTCGCTGCCTCTAATAAGAATCCGTTCTCAATAGCAGGAGCGCATAGTCTCCCGATGAGAAACGTCTGCAAGTCATGAAACGGGTGCAGTAGTAAAGCACTTTACTTTCAAAATTTTGAGCTACAAAAAATTTTGTGTCTATTATTGCGTGTGTACAGAAGGTCGTAACCGGAAGCGTTTTAATGCTGGTTCAGAGGTGGGTTTTT
>NC_090894.1:29554937-29567437 GCF_036669925.1 Montipora capricornis
TGAAATGCGGACAAACATACCAGCGCAAAAATGTCTGTTTTTGTTTGCATATTCAACCCATAATGCTTTGGGCGTTAAATCGTGACGTCAATTTAATAAAAAAAGTGCTATTGTATTAGGGTCCCGTTCGAATTAGCTAATCACGGTCTGGGTATTTTGTATGTGTGCCATCAATTTTACCGGTTGCGTTCAAGTTGGGTTCATTAGATATTTATGTCATGTTGATCCATAACAAATTAGCCCCATTGAGTTTTTTATTACCCTACAATAACGACATCGCCTGAGAAAGGAGACGAAAACTGGAATCATATTTTTGTTTTACCCCGTAGGATTAATTAAGGGTTGAAGTTAGGGTTTAAACCCATTAAAGGTGGCAGTTTGGCCGCAAAGTAGTTAAAATTTGACGGTAAGGATGTTAAAAAGTATTTGAGCAGTCTAAAAAACACCTTCCATTTTGCCTCCACTTAACTCAACCGGACTAACACCGTGGCACTTATTTAGCATTGGAATGAGTACAAAAACACTTATACATCAAATCTATATAAAGAGAAGAGCAATGCATCTGAGCCGGACACGAAAACCCCTCGTTCCCAGGGGGGCGCCCCCCACGAGAAGGGAAAAGCCCTGGGAACACGGTTGAGGCTTAACCCAAACCCAATTCTTGTAATTAATTACCACGTCCACATGATACCCATTCAAAGGGTAAAAACATGAGTTTTACTAGAAAGATGTTTAGAATTTTAACGAAGAGAATTTTAACTTGTTTATTTAAAAAAAGGGGGGGGGGGGGGGGTTAATCAGCATTTTGGTTCAAAATAGCCCAAAAGTTACCAAAGAAGTGCTTGTTTTCCAAAAAGTTGCTAGAAGTTGCTCTCTGACAAAAACGGTTGCTCAAAATCCTAAAAGTTGCTAAAAAGTTGCTGAACAGAATCTGGAAAGGCCTAAGCATGTGCATCCAATTTTTGTCAACATATTGTTTGACACAACAAATTCCCACAAATAGTAACTATAAATAAAAGTTTTTTAAGCCCCAGCAAATAGTATAAAACTGTCAACATTAGAGGGGGTGGCAAAATGGAAAACAAGGGAGGGAGACTAATAAGTTTTTAAGCCCCTTAATTAAATTGGAGGGTCTAGACCCAGGAAAGGACCCATGTGATCATAACGTTTACAGATTAAAGTATCAGAAATTGTTATACCATCTATACATTGTAAAAGACAATCAAAATAATTGTGTAAAAACCAAGACATGACCAGGGTTAAAATTTCGGGAATTTCAGTTAGTAAACAATATGAAGACAAAACCGGCAACATTTTTTAAAAAGATCTGCCAGACAATTTTTCAGTTATTATTAAAATAGACGAAAATCGGCATTTTTGCCATTTGTGAAAAACCTGTCTATCTATACTGTCTATACATGATTAATTTTTTCTTGCTAAGGAAATCCTGAAATTTTAAGGTGGGGATAATTATACAACTAGTTTTTGAGAAAAAGGCCTTAAGTTTGTAAAGTCTAGTTTCCAGCTCCCACTTCACAAGCTCAGCCACTATATTTAACATTTTCCCCTGATTTGAATTTATTTGTTTGAGAAATTTACATTTTACATCAATTGCAACGACTAACACTTCAGAAGAGATGTCCTGTTGCTTTAATTTCACAGATTTCAAAATCTTGATCATTTTCTTCGGAAAACTGTAGTAAGCCAGCCTAAAAGGAGGCGAAATCCTTAATTATTAGGCCACCAAAGGTAGTCATAATACTGAATTTAAAGTGCTACTATGATCAAAAATCCTTCCTTTTTTTCTTCAGATTTTGAAAGCGTGTTCATTTAACACCTAACTGGCAAAATTTTGAGCTTTGAGTTTTATCCAAAGGATGTTTATTTTGAGTGCAAGTTTTGGATTTCATGGTCTGCCATTACTCACGTTCAAAACTGACCGATTGGCCCTCAGAGGGTTGGATGTAGGGAAAAATGATATCATTTACTCACTAGCTTAAAATTTCAGCGTGTAAACGCAATTTATTATGTATGCAAAACATGGGTTTAAAAGTATGAAAGCCCGAAACTCCCGTGCTGCATATTAATTCAGCCCCATACACATGCATTGCATTCTTAAACAAGTGAGTCTTTGACGTCATTTTCTCCTCGATCCAGCTCTGTCAAGATTTTAAAGTTAGTAATGGTGTACCAATAAATTAGAAAATTCCAGTCAAAATAAACAGGTCTCTTTTTATAAAATCAGAACTTAAAACTTGGGTCACTTAATATTAAGTTAACATACTTTTGAAATCCAAAGAAAAAAAAGAATTGCTTTTTTGGTCGTAGTAGCACTTTAAGGGAAAAATGTCTCCAGGTGGCACTATTTAAAGGAATGCTACCACAAGGCAGTCATAATTAAGAGAAATGTCAAAGCTTACACAGCTTTTCTAATAGGCTCTTGTGGATCACTGCAAGACATGCCTTATGATGAACCTTTTTCTTTCGATCCTCAGGATTTTCATTCTCAAAGTTAGTGGGTATAGTGGACTTACTTTTCCAATCACATCCTCCTAACTGAAACACTTCTACTGATAATTCTCTTGAAGATGATTCTGCGTCTTTGAAGCCACCAACCACATAAAGGGCTTCCTTAATGCATACCATGTTTGCAGCTTGACGACACACGGTTAGGTTACTCATGACTTGCCATTCATCAGTTGATGGGTCATATACCTCACAAGACTTCAATATGGTACAACCTTCCTCATTTTCACTTGTGCCACCTGCTATATAGATCTTTCCATTCATGGCTGCTCCAAAAGCATCATATCTTGCCTCATTCATAGCTGCAACCTCCTCCCATGTGGCTAAAATAGGATCAAACCTTTCCACTGTTTTAACTGTTTTGTAAGAATCAACATCACTTCCTCCAACTAAGTAAAGGTGTCTTTTATCACTGACTAAACAAGCTTCAGAGCGACGAGTTGGTGGATCAGCCACAGCCTCACAAACATTCTCCTCAAGCTTATAGAGAAAAATGAAACGGTTAAATAATCCATACATGTAACCCTCTAGAACTGATAAGCAAGAACAAACATCACTTTTATGTTTTCCCTCAACTGCCACCCAGGAATTAGCAGAGGAAAGAAAATATTCTATTACTCTAGATTTTCCTGGTCCAACACGCTGTCCCCCGAAAATGCAAACTTTTTCTCTGTATTGAACAACAGCATGATCTTGATGTTCAAGTAACATGTCTGGCAACTGATACCAAATGTCATCCTGGGGTACATAGCATAAGGCTGTCCTGCCACCACAAACAAAAACCACATCTATGTATTTCTCCAAGCACTTCCTGGGTGGCTTGGCAGCATTCTCACAGAAGGGATCAAAAATGCACTCAATGGATCTCAACACAAAATGCAAAGTCTCCTTGCTAGCCACTACCAGTTCTTCATTGACCAATTCGTTGAAGAGAAAGTCATGAGACATGGATTTCAGACGGACTTTACTAAACAATTCAGCAAAGTTGCTTTCTCGTTCACTCTTCTTATGAGTCACCCACTTAACTATTCCCTTAAAAATTTCTTCCTCAGAGGTGACAGTGACATCACCACTGGAAACCCATTTCATGACTTTTTCAATATCAAGGTTCAGGAAGTCGTCTGTTTCCATGACTGTACTGAAATTTGAGTTAATAAACTCGCAAGACTCCTCCATTAATTCCAAACATTGATACTTGTCGGCAAAGTAATAATTGAACAGGCAGTTTTCAGTTGTAATGTTTCCCACCAAAAAGTCACGAGCCAAAGTTTTCAAACCTGGTAAAAGAAGATAATCTGCTGCTGCCACTAAGTCGTGGGCGGTATCCTTAGTGACTGCAGCTATACCGGTGTAAATGTATTTAAGAACTTTTTCTATGACTGACCCCGTTGCTTCTTCAAGTTCTATCCTGATGAACTGTTCCTTTCCCTCTCTCATGTCACTGACCAGAAGTGAAAGAAAAAACGGACTTGCTGCTGCCAACACAAGTCTGTGAGCTTTGAACTCTTTGTCTTTTACTGAAACTGTTACATCGAAGAAACTCTCTTTTCTTCTCAGAGCATCCAGACGATAGATAAGTTCCTGACAGTGTTTTGATGGATCTGATGGCATTGGTTGTGAAAGGTCCGCCATATTGGAATTCGATGCGGAAGTGTTCAAATCGTCGATTTCCATTGCAACTGCTTCTACGTAATCTCCCATGTCGATACGCGCAGAACTTTGTGAAGTGATAATGCGTTGGTTGAGAATAACAAAAAGTTATCACTGGTTTATAAAGAGAGGAAAACACAGAAGGCGTCAAGGTACAAATGTATATCAAGTCTCAAACCCAGTCTCTCTCTCCCTCACTCTCACATGAGTCAATAGGGAGGTTAGGTAATTCCTTAGTATTGCATTGCGCATCCCTCCTGCGCACGATTTTCGCGTCATTAGCGCGCGCATACAAAACGTAAGAGATTTCGCTCAAACTAAACCCGACAGCGAAATAAATGCTCCTTTTCTCTCAAACGAGCTCGGTGACCCCCGATTTTTTTTTCCAGGTATTTGCTTAGAACAGTCTAATAAAGAACATATTTGAAGAAGAAAAAAGTTTGATAGTAGAACATGAATTATTTTGGAAAACAGTTCCGTACTGGGTGTATTTTACCCAAGGCGAGGACTTCAAGCTAACCACGAAACTGTCCCAAAAATTGCAATATTCCCACAACCAGGGAATCAAAGTCGGCGTAAATGAAGCATTACTGCTTATGTAAATAAAAGAAGCTTTATTTTCAAAATAAAATTTTGTGTCTTCGAAGTAACCAAGACTTAATTCTGTATGAAGGTGATTCGAATTTTTAACGCGAAAACAGTAAAAATACCCCATTTTAAGAGTCAGCTGACGCGTAAATAAGCGCGGTGATCCCATTTTTTTATTGCATTTTTTTAATGTTCATATCATGAATGTTAATTATGCCAAGTTTCCAAAAAAGTTTGATAGTAGAACAATTTCAAGGAAATTACCTTAAGCACGCTCGTTTCTGAGACGCTGACGGCAGCCGGAAGTGAGCTATTTTCACTTTTAACTTGCCCTCACACAACCACATTCACATTGCTGAGTATCTTTTCTCCATTAGAGATGAGTAGTATAAAAAGCTGGGAGATAACACAGTCCGGGCACACGAAATGTTCTCTTTCGGTTGCCGTTCGCGTCTCAAAAACGCGCGTACTCCCTAATAGGGAGCTTAAGCATGCGCGTTTTTGAGACGTGGACGGCAACCGGAAAAGAACATTTCGTGAGCCAGGACAGTGGTGTCTCCCAGATTTTTATACTAATCATCTCTAATGGAGAAAAGATACTTGACAATGAAATGTGGTTGTATGAAGACGAGTTAAAAGGGAAACAGTTCACTTCCGGTTGCCGTCCGCGTCTCAAAAACGCGCCTGCTTAAGCTCCCTAATGTAAACCCCCACCCTCTCCCCGCTATAACTTGATTCAAGATGGGAATAGATGGGAAAGGAAAGGGATTTAAGACAAATTACAGTCCCCAGGGGGTAGGGGTTGGAAACTCAGTCCTCTGGGTACAAGCCATAGGTGGGGATTTGCAGATGATCCTGCTTATTTGCAGTCAGCGAATATTCATCTCAAGAGGCAAAAAAGCGAACTGAATGGTTTTATTTGTACTGATTGTATTATATTTAATATTGCATGTTGTTTCATGTACGAGGGCCGCTAGTTAATCAATTTTTTCGTTACTGTCAATGGAGCCTTTACAAAAACTTGTTTAGGGGTCCCCAAAAAAAATTAGAGGTAAAAAGGGAGTTGTTTGAAAGAACGCTCTCAAGGGGGGTATCTAATATAATAAAAACAAAAATTGTCATTAGCCAATGTAAACACAGTTAAAAAAAATATAATATTCAACTTCAAGGCTTTGGATTCAATAGTAGAGCAAATGTGGTTGAAATAAGCGGTGATAAAGTAGACTGAAGTGAGGCACGTTTTTGCTCGTAAGCGCCGTTTTAAGGTTTTCGACGAGTGGAAATTTGACGGTTAAGTTCAAATTTCAGTAAATGTTTCTTAAAACGCCAGCAACCAGAAGTGTCTTGAAATTCACGTACAAACAGCGGCGACAAACGTCACATATAAACGTATCATTTGAAATTATCTTTTACTTGACATTTAGGGTTGACAGGCCTAAATGACTCCCTTGTACGTGGTTGGTACCCACCCAATAGATGGTTAGCAGCACGCCAATCAGGTATCAGGATTCCCGGATTCCCGGTAATATGCAGATGGCTTTCTTAGAAAACTTTGAAGTCACCAAAATCCTCTTAAAATGCCGAGAAAGCGATTTAAAAAAAGTAGTGAAATTCTGCTGCTATTCTATTGCATTTGTTTTTGCACAGAACATTTTTCTGCTAAATACGGCTATTTAACAATTAGACCCGTAGCCCGCAAGGGCTACAGGTCAATAGCCCATGAGGCGAAGCCATATGGGCTATTGACCCGTGGCCCTTGAGGACACGCTTTTCGTTTCTCGAGGACTATTACTAGTAGTCCTCTAGTAGCGTAGCCAATCAAAATGCACGATTTGCATTAGTCCACTAGTTGGGTGCATACTAATTGTGCATAGCAGACATCTGGACATTCTATGTGCATTAGCATGGCTATTGATTGATGGTTGGCAAGTGCTCAGCCAATGGTTTGTTATAGAATATAAGCAGAATTTCTTGGCGGGATATCAAGTTTCCTTGATCAAATTTTCTTAATCTCTGATAATAGTTTAGCGCAAGTGTTACCGAGTTTTTAGCATTGCGGAACAGCGCGGAATGTTTAATGCGGGGCGTCTTGCCCCGTTTTCTGGTTGTTGTTGTTGTTGTTGTTGTTGTTGTTGTTATCTTGGCCTCGTAGATGCCGTCTAGGCGGATATTTTGCGAAACGATTTTCTGTTCAAACATCTCATCCGCTCTTCGAGCTGAGCTGACCGTCAAGGCAGCCTCTTTGCCATGAACTTCCTTTTCCTCTTCCTTTTCAAGCTCTTCGCTCTCACCACTATCCGTCAGTCGCGGACTCGTCTGACGACATATACGTAGACTTCAGTACAATATTATACTTGATTTTAATGCCTTTTTTCGCCAAGACAAAGAAAAGGCAAAATGACTTCATCATGCTGAATTTCCACCTTTCTGCACTTCTAAAGGAGAACTGAAGCCACATTTCAAGCAAGTTTTTGTTATTTATATTTAATTATTATAGTATATGGAACAATGCTCACTATTTTTTTTCCTCTCAAACATTTTTTTTAATGCCAAAAATCTAAGGTTTTTACTGCTTATTTGGTTTTTGTGCGGCGGCTCGGAAAGCTTGTGTCAGCGGTTCGTATTGAAGCTTATGACGTATGATATGAGGAAGAAAGTAAACAGCAAAAGAGCCTTGTATGTACGTGCGTACTCTGCGAGCAGTCTCTTTCGAAAAAAAGTACTTTCCTCTTCCCGACTTATCTAGGAAGATCGAAAGAGACTCTGCTCGCAGAGTAGCACGTGCTGCGAGGTACTCCTTTAGGTATTGTGTAAGTTTAGTCCATTTTCAATTGACAGATCTCACTCGCTCACGTTGGGAATCAAACGTCGAAAACACGAACATAAGCTTATCAGCCAAGCGATTGCAAAACCTTCTGCAAATGTACTGAAAAAGTCATGTGTTTACTCTTTTGGACCATTAACAGAAAGCATATGTACATTTTGCAGAGTATAAATGTTTTTTTTTTCTTGATCCTACACGTTAAATTCCGCAGATCCGCTTTGTTTTTAAAAGCCAGTCAGAAAATTGGCGTCCTTAGAAGGCTGAGAAACTTGATTCCTACAAATGCTAAACTTGTGTTTTTTAAAGCAGCAATACTGCCACACCTTACATATTGCCACCTAGTGTGGCACTTTTGCAGAGCCAGTGATTCTCGCAAAATTGAGCGGTTGCAAGAAAGGGACCTGCGTGCTGCCTGAACTTCTAAAAAGAGCAAAACCGCCTAGTTTACTGAATAGAAGACTACAAGACACCTGTGTCTTGATGTACAAAGTCAAGAACAATCTATGTCCTCCCTAAATCAGTGACATTTTTATTAATCGTAGATCCAAGTATAATTTAAGGCAGTCTGATTTCTCTGCTGTCAGGCACAACACGGTAAAATATGGCAAGCACTCTCTTCGCCACTTGGGGCCCAAGCTTTGAGGAAAATTATCCCCAGAATTGAGGGAATTAAACACCTTAACATGTTTCAAACGCAAAATACGTACTACAGATATAGTTACATTAATGGATAACGGACGCAAGTGTTGTCACCTTTGTAATTCGTAATTCATAGTTATAGTCAGTCTAAATCTGTAAATATTGTAAATACCATTATGTTATTTTTTA
This sequence comes from Montipora capricornis, assembly GCF_036669925.1. NCBI lineage: Eukaryota > Metazoa > Cnidaria > Anthozoa > Scleractinia > Acroporidae > Montipora > Montipora capricornis. The sequence goes on from NC_090894.1 coordinate 29,563,354, forward strand.
TTATTTTATTTTTTTTATATACTTATATGCTTTGATTAATATTTTATTTTAATTTATATGTATTTATTTTGTGTTTCCTAATTAGCATAGGGTTTTAACCTAAGCTAGGAGGCTCTTTTAGACACTTTAATAAAGTTTCAATCAATCAATCAAATTTAGAACATCAGTATCCAAACAAACAATCCTGAACTTTGCATGATCTGTTATGCAATCGACTCCTTTCAAAAAGAGGAACATGAAAAAACACAGCAAAAGCTAACGCTTCACCATTTCGCTGTTTAACAACCGAGCATTCAAAAAGGAATAGAGGAAAGACAACCAAACCTGATTCATCGAACTTCAAGTTCTTGACAACATAAACATTCGTCGCTAGTAGACACTGCTTCACAAACCCCACAAAAAACCATTGTGTCGAACCGATTCGCAAACCATCTTCGTTGAGTTCACCGCCTTCTTCCTCGCGTCTTCCCCTTGTGAGTCGCTCGGTTCTTTACCAGGAGGATATGTAGGCTCCAAAAGAAACGGTTGAGGACCTCCCAGGGGTTTTGGGGAACAAGGGGACATGGCTAATTTGAACTGGGGAACAGGGGAACAGGGGAACAATGTCAAAATATTTTAGGGGACAAGGGAACAAACACAATTTTAGGGATAAAAAAGCTGGGAACAAGTTTGAAAGTAATTTGGAGAAAACGGGAACACAAGCAGATTTTTATAGGGAACAAGGGAATAAGGAATTCCCCCCCCCCCCCCCCCTCCTGGGAGGGCCTCACGGTTGTACGCTCATGGTAACGATCAAGTGGGCAATAAATAGGTGAATAAATGCAAAGAAAATACAAGGATGTTGCGAACCCCATATCATACGTCACAACTTACTGCTAAAAGCCGCTGGCAATAATTACAAGCCCACAGTATTTCAGCCAATCCCGTACCCAGAGTCCTCGGACTTTTTGGCCAGCGGGTGAGCGCCCGGAGAGACCTCCATTTTCCCAGAAAACGTGGGTCCCGGTCTTATTACGTATGCTTGAGTTTAAACGGAAGCAGAAAAGAGAAAACCGTAAACAGTAGAAATGGTGGGTTGAAAGTGTTCGAGAAACAAGAATTATAGCCTTACACACAAAGAAACTGGAGAAATGATCATTGGCTTGCTGTAAGAGCAAGTGAAGATGAAACCTCTGACGCTTTCGTGAGTGTATTTTTAGTGTTTCAGCGTACATTCCATCGTTCAGAATGCATTGAGAATGCCATCGTGCAAGCAACACGATCGACAATTTTTTTGTGGAAACGACACAAATGTCCTCTTGTTCTACAATTTGATGTTTCCGTAATTCTGAACGGCCTCGACAAGACCTTATTCCACGGATTTCTCCTCAAAGAGACTGATGTAATGTTTTCCCACGGTACTTTTGCAACAGCAACAGTAATCACTTTTGAGTAGCGTGAGAAAATTCCCGTGCGGTATAAGACAATTCAAACCTCGCCGTTTTATTATTTTTGTGATTTATATATTTCTGAGGTAGAAAAAATCAAACAGCACTGAAACTAATTTTAGATTTTGAATCTCCCTCCAAATTCTGGGGCTTCCGAATTACTTACCGACTTCCTGTGGGACTGCGGCCAATCAAAAATATAGTTCAAATCGATTATCCCAGAGTCTCTCCGGGCGCTCACCCGCTGGCCAAAAAGCCCGAGGACTCTGGGTACGAGATTGTATTTCAGCTCAAAAAGCGGTTGCTGACCAGCGGCTTTCGCTAAAACAATGGTTTGCTGGGGGTAGACAGTCTCGCGGGCTCAGAAACCTGGTTGTGGTCATTGTTATTTAAGGTTTTTCACAAAATGCGGGAAAAACTCAACTTTAAACCAAATATCGAAGAAAAGAAACGCAACAGACACAAATAACCACCGAAACTTGATTTTATATGTCTTAGACTTCTTAAAACTACTATACAATGTAAAAAAAGTATTGAATTTTGGCTTCAGTTCTCCTTTAATAATTACTAACATCATCTATCTTTTGTAGAGTCTTTGTATGCATTTTACAGATACCAAAAGACGACTTGCTGGCGAAAAAAAGAGTGGCAGGATTCAGGATATTCTCACTCAGTCTGTTCTTTGATTATATGGATAGTAAAGTTCACTATTCGCCATGTAATCAAAGAAACCACAACAGAAAAAAACGTTGTCGTCATCTATAATTCATTGGTCTACAGGCAACCAAATAAACTAACCCGGCCAGCTCGCAGGGTACTCAAAATAATCCTAATAAATCTTTTCCTGTTCCAATAAATCAAGAAGTGTATTATGGGATTTGAAAACTATCTATTAATGAAACCAAATTTCAGATAACCAAATAATCAGAATTCAATTAAATGACAACCAATCACGATAATTTTTGCAAAAAATCATGGGTGCTTTACTACAGTTCAAAATAATCCTAATAAACCTTTTCCTGTTCCAATAAATCAAGAAGTGTATTATGGGATTTGAAAACTATCTATTAATGAAACCAAATTTCAGATAACCAAATAATCAGAATTCAATTAAATGACAACCAATCACGATAATTTTTGCAAAAAATCATGGGTGCTTTACTACAGTTCACGGTACAAAAACTGTTGACAACCAGCTGCAGTGATTTTGAAAACATAGGGACCTTAAGCAAGGACGACAACGACAGCTACGAGAACGCCACATAACAATAGGTTTAAATAGCAAAAACAATAGTTCTGGACGCCCTGCACATGCGTTTTACATTTTGATTGATTTCTTTGCCGTTCTCGTCTTCAAAGCGACGTGAAATGATCAAATTTGAAGTCATGTGGAGGACGCGAGCACCTGACAACAAATTTCCAATTTTCCCCCTCAACATCCACACCGTACTCACCAATTTTATTCTTGGAATGTGGACTCACACTTTCCACGCCGACCGACTTGGAGTAATTGCAAAATTATTACAATAACAGGAAATAAAAATTTTAGACGACGAGTCTCGTAGCGGTCCTCGTCATCCTTGCTTGAGTTCCCTGACATGCGCTGTGAACGTCGCACTGACTTGCAACATCACTGATGTCAGAACGGGCATAAAGAAATACACGAAGTAAAAAGCTGACTGACTCTCTCCTATCGCTCCTGGGAAGCGATTTGTGTAGAAGAATCAGCCTCTCGTTGCCAATCGTTTCTTGGTGGTTTATTAAATCTGAACGTTTCAACTGGCGACACACGCTGACCTTGCGAAAACACTGGGGAAGGAATTGAATCTGCGATGCAAATAACCCAAGATGCCCCCTTCGACAGGGGTAAAGTACACTGTAGGTAAGAGACCCAAAAATTTTACGACTACACGAGTAAATGAAAGTTCTAACAGGTCTAATAGTTCTATATCTATAAAAAATGGCGATCTATCTGTTATTTTAACTTATTCCTCTTTAGATATTTTTTTCCAAAACTTCCATGGCCATTTCCTTTGAAACAAAAGCTGAAAAAGGTTTGCCAAGTTTGTTGTTAAACCCACATCCTAGGATTTAAGGGAAATTAAGCCCTTCTTAAAAATGAAGTTCTATTTAATTTTGAAAGATATAAATTTCGATGGTGAATGAAAAGTGATGAGGCGATCGTTGATTTTTGGCTAGTTAAAAAACGTCCAGGCCCGGGTTGCTCGAAGCATGGTTAGCACTAACCAGCGTTAAATACCATGGAAACCTATGGGTTTTGATACCTCTTAACCAACGGTTAGCGCTAACCATGCTTCGAGCAACCGGCCCCAGGACAAAAGAGTAGTCGCTGCGGGCGTTTCAGTTCTATTTTTGTCAATTTCTCCTAATGTCGTAAGCTAATGACAACTTGTTTCAGGAGCTCAAGGAAGTAAATATTTTTAAGGAAGTCATGTGTATATCGCCTTAGTTTTGGGAATACTCTTGAGTGCAAGAAGGTGACGGTTTTATAACTGAACTGAATTCTGAGTGTGCTTCACGAATGACCTTAGTTTGAAGGGGAATGACACTACTTTCAGTGTAACTGTGAGGGGTAAAAATGTCTCCAAATTAACTGATGATACAGTTTTATTACCAAAGACTACTTTCCTGTATTG
>NC_090894.1:29572437-29587437 GCF_036669925.1 Montipora capricornis
GGTTGGCGTTTTGTCTTCGGTCGCGTAATTTTTATACGGATTTTGGTGTTGTTTGGTGCGCGATACAAACATTCTGTCAGCACGTGTCCGTTTATTGTCCACGCTTTGTTGAACTTTTTCACAAGGAATGTTACCGCCTCGTGCGTTGTTGTCTACCTGCTTACTGCCCCTCGTTTTAACTAGTTCCAAATTTTTCCCTCCGTATATTGGGTTTTGCCTTGGTATCTGTTTATTTTAGTATTTAAGGAAATTCTTAGTTTCTGGCATGATTAATGTGGGACGGGTCTAGTGCCAGACAGAGTAAGAAAAGCCTTGTTTGTGTCATGTCTCCGGCGTTACAATTTAGTGTGGAGCAGCCCGCTAGTTTCTTTTCGGCGATGGTATTTATGACATGCGTGTGCTTAAATATTATGGGTTTCCACTGGTGAAGTCAGTTTTACGTGTGTTCTAATTTGGTATTCCACCGGTGAAGGGGTTTGGTACAATATTCGTAATTTGGTACAACGCTAGATTTTCTAAACTGGCGAAGGCAGCTCGTGGCATAGATCTTACAAGTTGCACATGATTTATGGATTTCCACTGGTGAGGGCAGTATTGCGTTCAGTTCAAATCGGTATTCCACCAGTGAAGAGTTTTATGGAGCGTTTGTTTGGTATACCGCTAGTTTTTACTGGCGAAGGCATATCCTCGGTAGACGTTGCAATCAGTGTAATTATAACTTAAGGATTTCCGCCAGTTGAGACAGTTTTGCGCGTTCTATGTATAGCTTCATTTGTATGGTTGCGCTTTTTTCAGTGTTACGCTTTGCCGCGGGTTACGGCAATATTATGACAAATAGGATTTTATTGTTTTCTTGCACTGTTTGTTTTATTATGCTCTCCTTCGGTGGGGAATGTTTGGTATGCCACCAGCTAGTGACTTTTTAGGTTAATTATTTTTCGAGAACGTTGGGGCATGTCGCTGGTGAAGACAATAGCCTCAAGTGTGTTTTCTTTTTCATGATAGGCTGCCGATCGCATTAGAGTATTAGAGGAAAAGGTCATTTCCTTGGAACGCCTTAGGACTCTAGACAGTTCTAAGTCAGCCTTGGCTGCGCTTCGTCGTTATATAAATCGACCAGCAGCGATGTTTGACAAGTATGAGGCGGTTGAGCTCTTGCAGTCGTTGTTGCGTTTGGCCAGAAACGAGAACCACCAAAAAGCCGATGAGTACGCTGCCGCTTTGGATGAGATAAAGACCAGGTCGGATTTTGTGGATGACCAACAGCTTCAGCGTCTTTTTCTGGGATTGTTGGGGGATCCCGTGCGGGCAAAGGTGGCCAAAGACGCAAACGCGATTTTTTATTTCCGCGTTTTTTCGTTTATCAAATTTCTCCCTTTTCTTTATAAGGTCCTGTTTCATTTTATTCCAAAGTTAGTGCTCTTGCTCCTCCTTCCGGTGATATCCCCGTGTGTAGTATAAAGCAGGGGACCTCCCCTTGCGTTGGCCCCCTTCCTTCGCCGAGTATGGTCGTTGTTTCAACGGACCTGGCTAACATCGAGCAGTTACGTTTCTTTAATCCTACGTTTTCAGAGCCGGAGAAATTTATAATCATTTACCAGTGTGGGAGAGATTGCTTAGTGGTCATACCGCCGGTTCTTTTCCTATTCCCGCCTCGCGTACCCTTTGCCAGACCCCGGCGTCTCATCCCAGCAACCTACAATGTATTGTTTAAATCATGATATTAGCCTTATCAGTCGCGGACTCGTCTGATGGCACATATGCAGATTTTACCACAATATTGTACTAGATTCTGACCATTTGTAGATGTCATTACAGAGGCAGCACTTTTCTCTTCAGTTACTTAAAGACCCTAAGTTTGGTCCGGCCGTTGTTTTTGATCTCGTGCGACCTGCCGCACAGTTGTCTGATGCTCAATCAAGTGAGCCAACCGTTCGTGTTGCTTGACCTTAGAAGGTTTTACTCGTTTGCATCGAGTATTGGATCGATCCACTCAATCGTGGTAGAACAGCTATTCTATCCAATACTCATCTTTTCTTGTACTCGGGCCAAAAATACGCGCAGTTGCGGTAGTGGTATAATGCTGTAAGCGCAGAAGGCATGGAAGTCCGAGATTCGCGGACTTCCTGCTTTGGCTGTGGCGAGAGTCCTTGTTCTTGGCCCTGATCAAATTCAAAGCGCACTCTAGGGACGAGAAGGATTCAAGATAAGTTGGTGTTTAATGTCAGTGTTGCGTAGATGCGTAAATTACAACTGAATGAAAAGCGAAAAAAGTTGAATTTTTACCGACCTGTGAAGCAGGGTCTTGAGTGAACTGTTTGGCTACGGAGCCACCAGCGCGTGAAAGAATGGGGAAAAAAAACACTTTTTCTCACCCCATTCTCCACACGAAATTGCGGCTCGCAATCTACTTACAGGCTGGTGAATTTTATCATTTTTTGTTGTTTTTTTTTTCCAGTTCTGGCGTAGGTCTGATTTACGACACTATTTGTGGTTAAGTCGTGGTATAAGGTACTCGCATTAGAAATCACCGTTACCAAAATCGTGCTGTCTAAATTTCCCTTTATTAAAAGAAGCACTAATTGGCTTGGTTGTTTAATTAACATCTGGGAGGTCGTGAGTTCGAACCTCAGGCGCAACAATCCCTTGGGGTTTTTCAATAAATAACCGAAGAAAAAAGAGCAGCTTTTGTGATACTTAGGTCCTCTCTCACGAGAACTATAAACCGGAGCCTCCTTCTGGGACGTTAAACAACACACACGCTAAGGGTGCGTTCGATTGACCGTACGGCCGGAAAAGGAATATATGGAATAATAGTTAGAAATCCTTCGTTTTTATGGAGATTCACATTACAATTGTGAAAAACCTGCTAAAATGCTATTTTAAACATATCTTTAGTATCCTTGTTTCTTCAAAATGCCAGACGTACCGTTGTAAATCATCAATCCCAGTATTCTTATTCCGAAATAGTGTCAATCGAACGCACCCTAAGAGTATGGTACCGAATTCGTGGTTTTCAAAACTGGTAGTCCATCTCTGTCAGCATGTGGTGGTCGCCCTTGCTAGATTAGCTGCAATGGTCTCTGAGCAAAGAAAATACAGCCAAATGTTCGGTTATTTGCTGTATGTTGGATCTTTTTAGTTCGACTTTCTGTACAAGAATAAAACAAAAGCAAGAACGAGTCCACAACAACTGGAAAAACTTCACTTGGTTTTCCCATTGTGATTATAATTGTAATCTTCAACCCGTTAATTTGGCCGTAAAGTAGTTGGTAAGGATGTCAAAAAGTATTTGAACACCTTCCATTTTGCCTCCACTACTCAACCGGACTAACACAACAACAATATTTGGGCCAAGCCACCGTGCCATTTATGTAGCATTGGAATGGGTACAAAAGCATTTAAACATCAAATCTATATAAAGAGAAGAGCAATGCATCAGAGCCAGACACAGAAACCCCTAAAACCAGCAGGTGGAAAAAACCGAGGAACGTGTTCCCCCGACCAAGGCAGTGGTGCGACCCTTGGGGTCCTATGTATTCTTATAGAAAAACACTATTTACAATGAAAAAGAACGCTATCATATACAGCCTAACGAAGGCATAAAACAACCTTTTTCAGCTCCATATAAAAATAAATGAAACTGGACTTGTGCACTCGGCGAAGGCTGACCCTAGATTGAGTTAGCCTAAATCCCACAAACCACTGCGCACCTAACACGGCTCACCAGGCCTTTGATATGAGCCGGCAAAACAGCAACTTATGCTAATTTACAATTATCACAAATTACATTTGTCGTTTAAGATGAACAACTGAAAACTAACCATCTACCTCGCTTCCAAAAATAACTCATTACTGGGTTGCCAAACCCAGTCGGAATCTCGGTTTCATTTCGTGGGTTTTTTGATTTTCCGTGTCGGGAAAAGTCTTGCCTGTCACTCCCCTGCTAAGTGGTGGCTTTGTGCATAGAGCCTTCTGCCCGTATTTTCTTAGGATCGAGAGGGTAGTGGGAAATGCGTAGATTTATCTGGTCGACACAGTAGAACGATTAACTTTACCGGCAATGGCGTCGAAAGTCATCTAACGCGAATGGCGTTTTAGTGGATCTTTGAACAAAATATACCCTTATGAAGCTCAATAATGGCAAGTCAATTGGATATACAGGCGGTGGAATCTTAAAAGCGACGAGTAATGGACTTCGACAACAATCTATCGCCCGTCGAGCCGAAATCAAAGTGAGCTGTATTTACCTGAAGTACACGGTAATTTAACACGATCGAGTTTCTTGTCTTCACGCACGCAATGAAATAGGAAGAGGTTTTCGCCTCTAAGAGCAAATATGTTGTTTGTTTCAATAAATTTTTTGCTGGAAAAGGATTCTGTGGTATTTTCTGCCTTTGTGAATTATAATATCATGTTGTGTATTGAATTTTCGAGCTTAAGGTTGAAATGTGATGTGGGAGAAGTTTTTTAGTATTGCTCTGTAAGCAGGAAGGGTTCACAGGCCTGTTGGAAGCGTGCTTGAGTTTCAACAAAATGAGCCCCAAAATCAGTGAAGGATTGTGACGCAGTTGAATAATAAAGTAGCTGCTATTTCCAAAATGATGGAATTACCTGGTTAGAATAAATAACGTCGTACGCGTCTTGGAGAGTAAATTTTGACTTTGCATCAACAAGACTTGGGCGATTGTGATCTTTGTTTTGACTTCGTTCATTTCATTGTCAAACTTAATAACACTTGACAGAAAATGAAACTTACAAAAACCCGGTATCTTGCCATCATTTGACACAGATACTTCACTGTTTGGCGAGTAAACATGCCGCAGTAACTTCATCACGGCGCCCGCTAAATTCCGGCGATGTCACTTTCGATTTTGCGATTTATTTGTGCAGCCATAACGTACAATAACAAAATTGAACGTTGCAAAAATCCCCCAAAATGTTTGTCGCTGATCGTAACTTTTTATATTCTATATTCACGGTTCAAAATAAATGTTGTTTTCATGTCGTAAATATGTTATTCTCGAGCGATCGTCCTGGAAACTTCCTTCTGCTGTTTCTAAAAACTGTGTATCAATATTTATTTACTTTTGCATCAATATTTGTTTTTGCATAAAGCAAGCCAACAAAATCTGTACCTTGCTGAGTTCGCATTTGTTAGCGTTAATAGTATTTTCGGTCCGATGCTTCCGTTTTACGAGGGGTATATTAATTTGGTCTCCCATCCAAACACTAACCCCGCCGAACAGGGCTTGACTTCAGTGAACTTCGGCATTACAAAGCTGTCAGATGCTCAGAGGGCACGCTTAATTAAACTTGTAGTGAAAAGAAGTTTATCAACATGTCAGCCCAGAAGCATATGTTTCTCACTTCCCATTTATTTTCTTCAATCTTTCTGGGTTCAGCACTTTGCTAGTAACCACATGTCTTCTCAGACTATTTACCCAAGACTTCTACCATGGCACTACAATGATAGACAATACCAAAACAATATCGTGCACTGTTAGAGCTACATATTACGCAAGGACGGATCTGTTTCGTCGTACGAACGTGTGAGGACCTGTGAGCCAAAGGGCCTCGTCTGGTATGACTTCTTAATGACCCCCCAACTTGAAAAAAATTGTCTGGAACGGTGCACCTACCACAGGCAACCCAGTGTACCCTCACGGAGGGTCTAGTTTAAATTGGTTTTCTTGACATTTGCATCAGTGATTAAGTGCCAAAAGGATAGCATGTGCATCCAATTTTTGTCAACCTATTATTTGACACAACAAATTCCAAGAAATAGTATGAAACTGTTAACATTCATTTTTTGGGGACTTACCAAATCAGCAGAGGGAGTGGCAAAATGGAAAATAATAATTGAGACCAACAAGTTTTTAAGCCCCTTAAAGTGCCTATCACCTCAACACACTTTTCCACTTTATTTATTCTCTGAAATCGTCCCAAATGCATCGTGTTGTTTATAGAACCTTTTTTATTAGCTTTCAAAAACGGAAAAAGTGATCATAGTTTGATCCATAACCAAGAAATGAAGGAGAATGGGTTCGATACCGGGTTGACGTCACAAATTCATTTGCATTGAGGTAGTTCTTTGAAAACAGCGATGCAAATTAATTTGTGACGTCAACCCGGTATCGAACCCATTCCCCTTCATTGCTCGGTTATTAATCACGGTATGACCACTCTTCCCGTTTTTTAAAGCCAATGAAAGAGTGAAATTTCAATCTAAATGTTCTAAAAACAACACGATGTATTTGGGATGATTTCGGAGAATAAATATATTGGAAAAGTGTGTTGAAGTGATAAGCACTTTAAATGGGAGGGTGTAGACCCAGGGAGGGTCCCATGTGATCATTAGGGAGGGTCCCACGTGGGTCCCATGTGACCCAGGGACAGTCACATGAATTTCCACCCATGCGATCATTAGGTTTTCAGATTAAAGTTCCAGAAATAGTTATACCATCTACACATTGCAAAAGACATTCAAAGTAATTACATAAAAACCAAGACATGACCAGGGTTAAAATTTTGGGAATGTCAATTAGCAAACAATATGAAGTCGAAACTGTCAACATTTTTTAAAAAAGATCTATCAGGCAACTTTTCAGATATTACCAAAATAGACCAAAATCGACACATTTTGCAAATTTTGCAAAACACCTTTCTATACACGACTATTTTTTCTTGCTAAGAAAATCCTGAAATTTTAAGGTGGGGACGTACAGTTAATTTTTGAGAAAAAGGCCTTTGAAATCTGTAGTTTCCAGTCTCCCTCCAGGAGCTCGGTCACTACATTTTGCATTTTCCCCTGATTTGCATTTATTTGTTAGGTAAAATTACATTTTACATCAATTGCAGTGACTAACACTTCAGAAGAGATATCCTGTTGCTTTGATTTCACACATTTCAAAACCTGGATCATTTTCTTTGGAAAACTGTCGTTTAAGATGAACGAGTGAAAAGTTACCATCTACCTCGCTTCCAAAAATAACTCATTTTAATAGCCGATTTCCGAGTTGCTGCATTCCTCAGTTTCAAAGCGAGTCCTGGTGCACAATCACTCAAATGGAAATGAGTTACATATTCTCATGCAAATCAAGCACATTTCTTTTTCAAGAGTTGAGCACCAAGACTCACTTCGAAACCAAGACAAACAGCAACTTGGAAATGGTTTAATGACATTTACATCAGTGATTGAGTGGCAAAAGGATAGCATGTGCATCCAATTTTTGTCAACATATTGTTTAGCCTGTTCCAGCCTCTCAGATGGTCGAGAAAACGAAAAGAACTGCGTGTGAAAAGCGAGTGGGGGCTTGGGTCGAGGCGAGGCCTCGACCCAAGCCCCCACTCACTTTTCACACGCAGTTCTTTTCGTTTGCTCGACTATCTGAGAGCCTGGAACAGGCTACATATTGTTTGACACAACAAATTCCAAAAAAATAGTATAAAACTGTCAACATTAATTTCTAGGGACTTAACAAATCAGCAGAGGGGTGGCAAAATGGAAAATAACTGAGACTAACAAGTTTTTAAGCCCCTTAAATGGAAGGGTCCCATGTGATCAGAACGTTTTCAGATTAAAGTACCAGTAATTGTTATACAGGGCTTGAAATTGCGACCAATACAGTGGCATTTGCGACTGAATTTTTTCCCTTTGCGACTAACTTGATATCGGGAGAAGTTGAAAATTTGCGACTTGTTTTCACCTTCACTCTTTCAAAACAACAGGGTCAGCAGTTGCCACTTTGCTGCTACTTCTACTAAAATGAATAAAATGACAAAATTGTTTTGTTTCTGGCAGTGAATTTTCCTTCAATCTGAAGATAGCGTAATTGTAGTGAAATTTAGCTGCGATGTTACGTGCGCAACTCCATTCCCTTGACAAGGAGGATTACGTTTTTTGCAAACGTTGGCCGTGTAGCACTTATGTTTGAGAGGACTTAACTGATTAGAATGTGATGTGAAGTGCTAAGTTTCTACCCCATATGAACCATGTGAGCGTTAGCCCTACAGATAGAAATGGGCCCACACAAGGACAGAGAAAAACTCAGACCAGGGTGGACTGAGCTACAAGGTCAGACGGGAGCAGGGCTTGGAAACTGAAGATGTAAAAGTTTTATTAAATTGACCCCTGGTCTAAGTTTTTCTCTGTCCTTGTGTGGGCCCATTTCCATCTGTAGGGCTAACGCTCACATGGTTCATATGGGGTAGAAACTTAGCACTTCACATTACATTCTAATCAGTTAACATTCCTTTGACATTATTTGCCATTTTCAGCCGTTTCTTTACACACCAGTATTGTGGGCTCATATTTTGTTTTGCTAGACCGCTGACAACACGATGCAATGTGATGACTTTGTGACTACAATAATGTGAAATTGCGACTAAATTTTCGTATCTTGTCGCAAAATTGTGACTGGATTTTTTCGTTCATTTCAAGCCCTGTAATATACCATCTATACACTGTAAAAGACATTCAAAGGAATTGTGTAAAAACCAAGAAGATCAGCAGGGTTAAAATTCTGGGAATTTCAATTAGTAAACAATATGAAGGCAAAACCATCAACATTATTTTTTTTAAAAAGATCTATCAGACAATTTTTTAGTTATTATCAAAGCAGACAAAAATCAACATTTTTGCCATTTGCGAAAAACCTGTCAGTCTATACATGATCATTTTCTCTTGCTAAGGAAATCCTGAAATCTTAAGGTGGGATGTATGGCTACACATGTAGTTTTTGAGGAAAAGGCCTTTGAAATGTCTAGTTTCCAGTTGCCCCTTCAGGAGCTCAGTGACTATCTTTAGCATTTTCACCTGCTTTGCATTTATTTGTTAGGTAAAATTACATTTTACATCAATTGCAGTGACTAACACTTCAGAAGAGATATCCTGTCAAAGTCTTGATTGTTTTCTTTGGAAAACTCATAGTTAGTAGAGGAAAACTGTAGTAAGCCACCTTAACAGGAGGTCACTTGTACTAAAGGTGGATGAAGGCCAAACCCTTAATTATAGGAAAAGATTTCGCCACGTGGCACCAAGAAGGAATCCCACCATGAGGCAGTCATAATACTGAATTTAAGGAAAAAATGTCTCCAGGTGGCAACATTGGAAAGAATGCAGTCGGGCAGTCATTAGAGAAATGTCAAAGCTTACACAGCTTTTCTAATAGACTATTGTGGATCACTGCAAGACATGCCTTATGATGAATCTTTTTCTTTCGATCCTCACGATTTTCATTTTCAAAGTTAGTGGGTATAGTGGACTTACTTTTCCATTCACATGCTCCTAACTGAAACACTTCCACTGATAACTCTCTTGAAGACGACTTTGTGTCTTTAAAGCCACCAACCACATAAAGGGCTTCCTGAAAGCATACCATATTTGCAGCTTGACGACACACCTTGAGGTTACTCATGACTTGCCATTCATCTGTTGATGGGTCATATACCTCACAAGACTTCAGTACTGTACAGTATCCCACATTTATATTTATGCCACCTGCTACGTAGATCTTGCCATTCATGGCTGCTCCAAAAGCATCATATCTTGCCTCATTCATAGCTGCAACCTCCTCCCATGTGGCCAAAATAGGATCAAACCTTTCCACTGTTTTAGATGCTTGGTACGAAAAAAGCTCACATCCTCCTACTAAGTAAAGGTGTCTTTTATCACTGACTAAACAAGCTCCATAGCGAGCAGTTGGTGGATCAGCCACAGCCTCACATAAACTCTCATCAAACTTATAGAGACTAATGGTGCCACCAAAGAATGCATAGATGCAACCATCTAAAACTGATAAACAAGAACAAACATCACTTCCATGTCTTCCTTCAATTGCCACCCAGCAATTAGTGGAAGAAAGAAAGTATTCTATTACTCGAGATTTTCCTGGTCCAACGCGCTGTCCACCAAAAATGCAAACTTTATCTCTATATTGAACAACAGCATGACTTTGATGTTCAAATAACATGTCTGGCAACTGATACCAAATGTCTTTGTAGGGTAGATAGCACAAGGCTGTCCTGCCACCACAAACAAAAATCACATCTGTGTACCTCTCCAAGCACTTCCTGGGTGGCTTGGCAGAATCTTCACTGAAGGGATCAAAAATGCACTCCATGGATCTCAACACAAAATTCAAAGTCTCCTTGCTTGTTGCTACCAGTTCTTCATTGACCAATTCCTTGAAAAGAAATTTGCGAGATATGGATTTCAGACGAACTTGATTCAACAATTCAGCAAAGTTGCTTTCTCGTTCACTCTTCTTGTAAGTCACCCACTTTACTATTCCCTTAAAAATTTCTTCCTCAGAGGTGACAATGACATCATCACTGGAAACCCATTTCATGACTTGTGCAATATCGAGCTTCAGGAAGTCATCTGTTTTCATGACTGAACTGAAATTTAAGTTAATAAACCCACGGGTTTCCCTCATTAATTCCAAACACTGATATCTGTCGGCAAAGTAATAATTGAAAATGCAGTTTTCAATTGTAATGTTTTCCTCCAAAACATCACAAGCCAAAGTTTTCAAACCTGGTAAGAGAAGATAATCTGCTGCTGCCACTAAGTCGTGGGCGGTATCCTTGGTGATTGCAACATTACCGGTGTAAATGTATTTAAGAACTTCTTCCATGACTGACCCCGTTGCTTCTTCAAGTTCTATCCTGATGAACTGTTCTTTTCCCTCTCTCATGTCACTGACGAGAAGTGAAAGAAAAAATGGACTTGCTGCTGCTAACACAAGTCTGTGAGCTTTAAACTCTCTGTCTTTTACTGACACTGTTACATCGAAGAAACTCTCTCTTCTTCTCAGAGCATCCAGACGATAAATAAGTTCCTGACAGTGTTTTGATGGATCTGATGGCATTGGTTGTGAAAGATCCGCCATATTGGAATTCGATGCGGAAGTGTTCAACTCTTCGATTTCGAATGCAACCGCTTGTCCGTATTCTTCCATGTTGATACTCGCTGAACTTTGCGACATGATAATGCGTTTGTTTAAGAAATAGAAATTAAAAAACGTTATCACTGGATTATAAAGAATGGAAAAAATACAAAAGGTGTGATCAAGGTATCACCAGCCTCAAACCCAGTCTATCTCTCCCTCTCTCTCACTAGTAAGGCTGTGTAATACATGAGTCAATAGGGAGCTTAAGCACGCGCGTTTTGGAGAGGCGAACGGCAACCAGAAGAGAGCTGTTTTCCCATTTAAATTGTCTTCACACAACCACATTTACATTGCTAAGAATCTTTTCTCCATTAGAGATCATTAGTATAAAAATCTGGGAGACACCAATGTCCTGGCACGCGAAATGTTATCTTCCGGTTGCCGTTCGCATCTCAAATACGCGCGTGCTTAAAATTAAGCTCCCTAATGTAAACCCCCACCCTCTCCCCGCTACACCCTGATTAGCTGTGAAAGGAAAAGGATTTAAGACAAAATACAGTCCCCAGGGGGTAGGGATTGGCAACTTTCGTTTTAAGCAGCCCTGTGGGTACAGGCAGTAAGGTGGGGATTAGTAGATGAGCCTGCTTATTTGCAGTCAGCGAAGATTCATCTCACGAGCGTAGATACGTCATGTAACTATCATATGGTGGTTTGACTAAGCCCTATATAGGGGTATTTACTGATTCACTATACATGACCTGCACAGGTCTACATGGCCATACATAACACTACACGGGTATACATGGCTATACATAACCCTACACACGTATACACGGCCATACATAACCCTACAAGGGTATACATGGCCATACGTAAGCGCTTCCTTCCTCAGCCATTTATGAAAGTTGCAGTGAAAACAGAAGTCACGTTTAACTAGCAAATGTTGGTCGGTAAACAAACACCTAGAAAGACTGTTCAGCTAGTTATTCGGCCTAGTGAAAACGCAGCCTATGTATAGGTCGTATAGATGTGTGGGGCTGCGTATATCTATATATAGCAGTGAACGTCTATGTAAGGCTTATGCATAGCTGTGTAAGGTATGTATAGCTGTGTAGGGTAATGTAAAGCTGTGGAGGGCCATGTATAGCTGTACAGGGCCATGAATAGCTTTGGAGGGCTATGTATAGCTGTGGAGGGCAATGATTAGCTGTTTTTGGTGTTATGTATAGCTGTGTAGGGCCATGTATAGCCTTGGATGGCCATGTATGGCTGTGTAAGGGCTATGTATAGCTGTGAAGGGCTATGTATAGCTGTGGAGGGTCATGTATAGCCTTGGATGGCCATGTATGGCTGTGTAAGGGCTATGTATAGCTGTGTAGGGCCATGTATACCTATGGAGGGCCATGTATACCTGTGGAGGGCCATGTATAGCTGTGTAGGGTCATGCATAGCTGTGGGGGGCCATGTATAGCCGTGGAGGGCCATGTATAGCTGTGTAGGGCCATGTATAGCTGTGGAGGGCCATGTATATCTGTATAGCTCTGTAGGGTCATGCATAGCTGTGGGGGCCATGTATAGCCGTGGAGGGCCATGTATAGCTGTGTAGGGCCATGTATAGCTGTGGAGGGCCATGTATGGCTGTGGAGGGCCATGTATAGCTGTGTAGGGCCATGTATAGCCGTGGAGGGCCATGTATAGCTGTGGAGCTCTATGTGTAGCTGTAGAGGGCCATGTATAGCTGTGTAGGGCTATGCATAGGTGTGGAGGGCCATGTATAGCTGTGGAGTGCTATGTATATCCCTACCTTTAAACATCTCTATATTGGATTAAGTCAAACCACTATATGATAAATACACTACGTACCTACCCTCAAGAGGTGAACTCAAAAAGGCCCTGAAAACGAAGTGAATGGTTTTGTTATTTGCACTGATATAGAAGATATTCCATTGCCGTGCGGATAACACGAGAATACATTAAAAACGTTATCAAAAGGGTCTCATTGGGGGGTCCTATTTACAGACAGATGCATGACATCTGTATATTGTAGGCGCTTACATCAGGCGTTAATACTTCTTTTTAAATGTCTAAATGGTACGGGTCCTACATATATTGCTAGCCTTTTTAAATACAGGCATACACCGTATAGGCTAAGAGGCGAGGGCTTGAATTTGGAATTACCTAAATTTAATTGTATATCTAAGAAGAATTCTGTTACTTATTTATTAACTAAGTTATGGAACAGTTTGCCTTCTAATGTGCGTCTTTCCGCAAGTGATGCTAGTGACTTCAGAAGTAAATTGCACGATTGCAGTTTTCTAGTCTAGTGTCTTATAGTGTACAATTGTAGCTTTTAACTGCTTTTAGAACGAGTGATAAAGTTTTCCAAGTCACGTTTTTAGTATGTGGCTTTTTGTTGTTTTTGAAATTGAATAATATTATATGGCTGTAATTATTATAGATTTTATTTATACACGCTCGTATTTTGAACGAGTTTTATAGCTCTTTGACGTAACGTGTTAAAATAAATGATTGACTGATTGATTGATTGATTGATTAATTAATACCTACTCACTTCCTCAAAGATTTGTTGAGCCTTATCTAAAAAGAAATTTGATTCTTCTTTGCCTTGAAAAACTACTTTCAAATGCACGAAACCACATTATCCTTTGCCAACATTTTCATGGCTGCTGTTAAAACAGATATCAGCAAACTAAGTCCATACAAGCACCTTCATCTTTCCTCTATGGAGTATAACCAAAGAGGAAATAAACAAATTTACAGAACTAGCAAATAGCTATTATCCTACTATAAAATTCACGACTAAGACTCCGATCTTCTTTACCTGTCACGTTATACGAGGACACTCTTGGTGTGCGCACGCACTTAAAACCGACAGAAACTTTCTAACACACGCACATTCTTGTCCCCAGATCTAGAGCGCTCCGTTTCTTTTGGTCACGAGGTCGGCGAAACGAAAGGCTCTGGTCACACCTAAAAATTCAAATATTTTCATTGGCCGATTAAAATTGTATGCGAAGAACACAAGAAAATTACAAGAACTACGCATTACATTTTACTTCCGGCCCATATGGCGGGAAACAAGCTCTTATACGGGTGCGCTTTTCAAAAGATTAAATAAAAACTTCTGAAATATGTCGACTACACGAAAAAGGTGAATGAGTTTCCGCGAAATCAATAGAGTAACGGCGACGGCAACGAGAACATCATCTCAAAATATAAATTCGTGTTGTTGTAATCACTTCGTGACTATTTCAACGGTTTTCGTAGGACAAGGGTGTGGAAGTTCCTAGAGAATGACACTGGTACCGGTCGGAACGGCGCTAAATTTAGGGGAGAAAATGAAAATTTATCTTCAAGTGCTGACATCCTTGATAAAACCTCGAATTTGGCTATTTCACGTTGTTGTTTTGCAGACGACGACTAAGAAATGGACAAAAATGAAACACGCTCGTGCAGGGTGTGCAAAGCTGTTGTTTTGTCCACTAAATATGCAAATTTTTGACGTTCTTGTTGCCGTCGCCGTTGTCGTTGTTTAAGTTCATCATTCTCGATCGTAACCATCCCTTGTTGTTGTTTGGGTGGCGAATGGTAAAATCCGAAACTCACATAGACGCCGAGACGCCTAGATCCTAGTTAAAACTTTGAGCCCGAGACTCCTTGTTAAAAAGTTTCGAGACTCAAAAAAGTAAAAACAAACCATTCAAAGACGAGACTTCGAGATTATCGAAAATGCTTTCGAGATTTCGAGATCCTGCCAAAATTTTCCGAGACCCACGTTTTTCGAGGTACCATTCGCCACCCCTTTGTTGCGTAACCAACAAGCGCAATCAAAGCCTTTTAAACGCTTCTTCGAAATGATCCACTGAGGAAGCATCCATTATGCCAATATCTTCTCTCCCATCACTCACGATTATTGAAACTTGAAATAAATACGCATGCCCTGCCGGATGTCCGAGATTTACGGACATCCGGTATTACCTGCGACCATAGCCTTTCGCTTCGCCGACCTCGTGACCAAAAGAAACGGAGGGCTCTGGGGACGAGAATGGATCACGCACTTGACCTCCTGTCACCCTCTAGGGGT
>NC_090894.1:29594937-29599937 GCF_036669925.1 Montipora capricornis
CCAAAATCGACACATTTTCCATTTATGAAAAACCTGTCTATACACGAGCATTTTTCTGCTAAGAAAATCCTGAATTTTTAAGGTGGGGACATACAGCTATAATTTTTGAGAAAAAGGCCTTTGAAATGTCTAGTTTCCAGTCTCCCTTCAGGAGCTCGGTCACTGCATTTTGCATTTTTCCCTGATTTGCATTTATTTGTTAGGTAAAATTACATTTTACATCAATTGCAGTGACGAACACTTCAGAAGAGATATCCTGTTGCTTTGATTTCCCACAGTTCAAAACCTGGATCATTTTCTTTGGAAAACTGTAGTAAGCCACCTTAAAAGGAGGTCACTTGCACTAAAAGTGGTTGAAGGCCAAACCCTTAAATTATTATCAGAAAAGATTTCTCCACATGGTACTGAGAAGGAATGCCTCCATAAGGCAGTCATATTACTAAATTAAAGGCAAAAAATATTAATGTCTCCAGGTAGCAATATTTGAAAGAATGCCACCACAAGACAGTGATAAAAGAAAGGTCAAAATGTCAAGGCTTACACAGCTTTTCTAATAGACTCTTGTGGATCACTGCAAGACATGCCTTATGATCAATCTTTTTCTTTCTATTTCCAGGATTTTCATTCTCAAAGTTAGTGGGTATGGTGGACTTACTTTTCCATTCACATGCTCCTAACTGAAATACTTCCACTGATAACTCTCTTGAAGACGAGTTTATGTCTTTGAAGCCACCAACCACATAAAGGGCTTCCCGAAAGCATACCATGTTTGCAGCTTGACGACACACGTTGAGGTTACTAATGGTTTGCCATGCATTAGTTGATGGGTCATATACCTCACAAGACTTCAATACGGTAAAATGTCCCTCATTTTCCTTTATGCCACCTGCTATGTAGATCTTGCCATTCATGGCTGCTCCAAAAGCATTATATCTTGCCTCATTCATAGCTGCAACCTCCTCCCATGTGCCCAAAATAGGATCAAACCTTTCCACTGTTTTAAATTCTTGCGACGAACGAAGATCAATTCCTCCTACTAAGTAAAGGTGTCTTTTATCACTGACTAAACAAGCCCCATAGCGACCAGTTGGTGGATCAGCCACAGCCTCACATGAACCCTCATCAAGCTTATAGAGAATGATGGTTTGACCAAATAACGCATAGATGCAACCATCTAGAACTGATAAACAAGAACAAAAATCATATTCATGTCTTCCTTCAACTGCCACCCAGCAATTAGTGGAAGAAAGAAAGTATTCTATTACTCGAGATTTTCCTGGTCCAACAAGCTGTCCCCCAAAAATGCAAACTTTATCTCTGTATTGAACAACAGCATGATTTTCATGTTCAAATAGCATGTCTGGCAACTGATACCAAACATCACCCTGGGGTACATAGCATAAGGCTGTCCTGCCACCACAAACAAAAATTACATCTGTGTACCTCTGCAAGCACTTCCTGGGTGTCTTGGCAGCATTTTCACAGTAGGGATCAAAAATGCACTCCATGGATCTCAACACAAAATTCAAAGTCTCCTTGCTAGCTGCTACCAGTTCTTCATGGACCAATTCATTGGAAAGAAATTTGCGAGATATGGATTTCACACGGACTTGACTCAACAATTCAGCAAATTTACTTTCTCGTTCACACTTCTTATGAGTCACCCACTTAACTATTCCCTTAAAAATTTCTTCCTCGGAGGTGACAGTCACATCATCACTGGAAACCCATTTCATGACTTGCGCAATATCCAGCTTCAGGAAGTCATCTGTTTTCATGACTGAACTAAAATTTGAGTTAATAAACTTGCAGGACTCCCCCATTAATTCCAAACACTGATATTTGTCGGCAAAGTAATAATTGAAAATGCAGTTTTCAATTGTAATGTTTTCCTCCAAAAAATCACAAGCCAAAGTTTTCAACCCTGGCAAAAGAAGATAGTCTGCTGCTGCCACTAAGTCGTAGGCTGTCTCCTTGGTGACTGTAACATTACCAGTGTAAATGTATTTAAGAACTTCTTCCATGACTGACCCCGTTGCTTCTTCAAGTTCTATCCTGATGAACTGTTCCTTTCCCTCTCTCATGTCGCTGACCAGAAGTGAAAGAAAAAACGGGCTTGCTGCTGCCAACATGAGTTTGTGAGCTTTAAACTCTTTGTTTTTTACTGACACTGTTACATCGAAGAAACTCTCTTTTCTTCTCAGAGCATCCAGACGATAGATAAGTTCCTGACAGTGTTTTGATGGATCTGATGGCATTGGCTGTGAAAGGTCCGCCATATTGGAATTTGACGCGGAAGTGTTCAAATCTTCGATTTCGAATGGAACTGCTTTTAAGTATTCTTCCATGTCGATACTCACTGAACTTTGCGAAATGATAATGCGTTGGTTAAGAAATAAAAAAAAGTTATCACTGGTTTATAAAGAGAGAAAAATACAGAAGATGTGATCAAGGTAACTACAGTCTCAAGCCCAGTCTCTCTCTCCTTCACTCTCACTTGTAAGCCTGTGTAATACATGAGTCACTTTAAACCCCCACCCTCTCGACGCTACAACCTGATTCAAGACGGGGATTACCTGGGAAAGGAAAGGGATTTAAGACAAAACACAGTCCCCAGGGGGCAGGGAATGGTAATTATCGCTTTACGCAGCCCTCTGGGTACCGGGTACAGGCAATAGGTGGGGATTTGTAGATAAGCCTGCTTATTTGCATGGTTCTGTTATTTGCACTGATTGTATTATATTTAATATTGCATGTTGTTTGAAAATATTTTTAGACTATTTCATGTACGAGGGCCGCTAGTTAATCAGTTTCTTCATTACTGTCAAGGGAGCGTTCTCAAAAACTTGTGGGGTGGGGGTACCTAAAATAATGAAAACAAAAATTGTCATCAGCCAATGTAAATACTATTTAACAAAATATAATATTCAACTTCAAGGGTTTGGATTCAATAGTATAGCAAATGTGGTTGAAATCAAGTGGTGATAAGGTAGACTGAAGCGAGGTACGAGTTTGATCGTAAGCCGTTTTAGAAGTTTCGACGAGTTGAAATTTGACAGTTAAGTTCAAATATCAGTAAATCTTTCTTTAAAAGCCGGCAAGCAGAAGTGCATCATTTGAAATTATCTTTTACTTGACGTTTGGGGTTGACAGGCCTACATGACTGACTCCCTTGTACGTGGTATGGTTTCCCACCCACCCAATAGATGGTTAGCAGCACTTCAATCAGGTATCAGGATTCCCTGTAGTATATATGCTGATGGGTTTCTTAAGCGAACTTTGGAAGTCCCCAAAACCCGCTTAAAATGCCGAGAAAGCCCTCTTTAAAAATAGTGAAATTCTGCTGCTATTCTATTGCAGTTTTTTGCACAAAACATTTTTTCTGCCAAGTATACGCCTCTTTGTCATGAACTTCCTTTTCCTCTTCCTTTTCAAGCTCTTCGCTATCACCACTATCCGCTATCCGTCAGTCGCGGATATACGCAGACTTTTTTCGCCGAGACACTTTCTGTGAAATAAAAAGAAAAAGCAAAATAACTTCATCACGCAGCATTTCCACCTTTCTGCAATTCTTAATACTTAACTGACTAAAATCATTCAGCCTTTGTAGTGTCTTTGTATGCATTTTAAATATACCAAAAGACGACTTCCTGGCGAAAAAAAGGGTGGGAGGGTTCGCAGGATTTTCTCAATCAGTCTGTTCTTTGTTTATGTGGACAGTAACGTTCATTGTTCGCCGTGTAATCAAAGAAACCACAACAGAGAAAACGTTGTCGTCATCGAGAATTCATTGGTCTGCAGTAAACCAAATAAACTAACCCGGCCAGCTCGTAGGGTACTCAAAATAATCCTAATAAAGCTTTCCCCGTTTCAATAAATCCTGAACGCTGATTGTATGTTTGATATGTATCAGCAATTAATTTTATTTTCCAGGGAACGGGTTAGAGCGCTTTCTGAGCTATTACGTATGACTTTTATGGGCTATTGATGCCCTGTTACAATAACTGAAAAAGGAAGGAACTTGTGTCACTGTCTTTCTTTTGATGACCTAAAGGGATTCTATTTTGGAATCGAACGTTCATGATACAAACCCTTCCATAGCCACACAAAGAAAAACACACAAGCAAATATAGAGTATCAGTAACCCTTGAAGGTTTTAAAATGTTCGTTACTGTCTCTTTTACTCTCTACTTTCTCAAATCCCATAATACATCTGTTTTACCCACCCAAATTTTGCTTAATCATTGTTTGCAATTTCTCAAGGGACATGAAGATCTTCCAAGAGAAATCGAAAACAACGCCTATGCATTTTTTGGGGGGGTAGGGTAG
Organism: Montipora capricornis; assembly: GCF_036669925.1. Classification (NCBI taxonomy): domain Eukaryota; kingdom Metazoa; phylum Cnidaria; class Anthozoa; order Scleractinia; family Acroporidae; genus Montipora; species Montipora capricornis. Next base: position 29,599,267 of record NC_090894.1, read on the forward strand.
GGGGTTAAAAGAAGTGTATTATGGGATTTGAGGACTGTCTATCAATGAAAACAATTTCCAGATGACCAACCAATCAGAATTCAATTAAATGACAAGCAATCACGGTAATTTTTTCAAAAAATCGCTTGTGGTTCACGGCAGTTCACGGTACATCCGTAAAGGATAGAACGCAAAAACTGTTGACAACCAGCTGCTGTGATTTCGATAATAGGAACCTTAATTAAGCAAGGACGACGACGACGGCCACGAGAACGTCACAAAACAATAGGTTTAATTAGCAAAAACAATAGCCCTGCACGCCCTGCACGTGCGTTTTACAGTTTGATACATTTCTTTGCCATTCTGGTCTTGACAGCGACATTTGAGGCCAAGTAGAGGAAGCGAGTACCTGCCGACGAATTTTCAATTTTCTCTCTCAATATCCACACCGTTACTCTGCGAGCAGAGTCTCTTTCGATCTTCCTAGATAAGTCGGGAAGAGGAAAGTAGACTCTGCCAGCCGGCTCGACATTTCGTGTTGAGCATGCGTTAAAAATTCAAACGTATTCGGGAGTCAGTTACGCGTGAGTAGTAACCGCAAAGCCACAAAACCAAAACAAACAGTAGGGATATTTTCGAACAACTCTGGCAAACACACGACAATCAAGGAATAATGTCCTTCTAAACTCAAG
>NC_090894.1:29604937-29614937 GCF_036669925.1 Montipora capricornis
ACCACAATATTGTACTAGATTCTGACCATCTTGTAGATGTCATTACAGAGGCAGCACTTTTCTCTTCAGTTATTTAAAGACCCTAAGTTTGGTCCGGCCGTACTGAGTTTTTGATCTCGCGCGACCTGCCGCACAGTAGTCTGATGTTCAATCAAGTGAGCCAACCGTTCGTGTTGCTTGACCTTAGAAGCTTTTACTCGTTTGCATCGAGTATTGGATCGATCCACTCAATCGTGGTAGAACAGCTATTCTATTCAATACTCGTTTTTTCTTGTACTCGGGCCAAAAATACGCGCAGTTGCGGTAGTGGTATAATGCTGTAACCGTTGAAGACCGTCATTTTCTCAAATTCCTGAGACTGCGCAGAAGGAGTGGAACGGTCCGAGATTCGCGGACTTCCTGCTTTGGCTGTGGCCAGAGTCCTTGTCCTTAGCGCTGATCAAATTCAAAGCGCACTCTGGGGACGAGAAGGATTGGCCGGTTCAATGCCAGTGTTGTGTAGATGCGTAAATTACAACTGAATGAAAAGCAAAAAAAGTTGAATTTTTACCGGCCTGTAAGCAGGGTATTGAGTGAATATTTGGCTGCGGAGCCACCAGCGCGTGAAAGAATGGGGAAAGAAAAAGCACTTTCCTCATCCCATTCTTCTCACGCAATTGCGGCTCGCAACCTACTTACAGGCTGGTGAAATTTTATCATTGTTTGTTTTTTTCTTTTTTCAGTTATGGCGTAGGTCTGATTTACGACACTATTTGTGGTTAAGTCGTGGTATAAGGTAGTCGCATTAGAAATCACCGTGCTGTCTAAATTTCCCTTTATTAAAAGAAGCACTAATAGATCAATTTCGATATATTAAAATTCAGTCGAAAACAAAAGGGTTTGTATGAGTTTATTCCCCAGAGCCTTGCGATGATGCCTTTTGTTTTGGACTGAATTTTAATATATCGAAATTGGTCTATTGGCTTGGTTATTTAATTAACATCTGGCAGGTCGTGAGTTCGAACCTCAGGCGCAACAATCCCTTGGGGTTTTTCAATAAATAACCGAGCAAAAAAGAGCAGCTTTTGTGATAATTAGGTCCTCTCTCACGAGAACTATAAACCGGAGCCTCATTCTGGGACGTTAAACAACCCACACACTAAGGGTGCGTTCGATTGACCGTATTCTGGAAAAGGAATATATGGAATAATAGTTAGAAATCCTTCGTTTTTATGGAGATTCATATTACAATTGTGAAAAACCTGCAAAAATGCTATTTTAAGCATATCTTTAGTATCCTTATTTCTTCAAAATGCCAGCCAGACGTACCGTTGTAAATCATCAATCCCAGTATTCTTATTCCGGAATAGTGTCAATCGAACGCACCCTAAGAGTATGGTACCGAATTCGTGGTTTTCAAAACTGGTCGTCCATCTCTTCTCTGTCAGCATGTGGTGGTCGCCCTTGCTAGATTAGCTGCAATTACCTCTGAGCAAATAAAATACAGCAAAATGTTCGGCTATTTGTTGTGTTGGATCTTTTTAGTTCGACTTTCTGTATAAGAATAAAACAAAGCAAGAACGAGTCCACAACAACTGGAAAAACTTCACCGGATTTTCCCATTGTGATTATAATTGTAATCTTCAACCCGTTAATTTGGCCGTAAAGTAGTTGGTAAGGATGTCAAAAAGTATTTGAGCAGTCTTAAAAAAACACCTTCCATTAAATGCCTCCACTACTCAACCGGACTAACACAACAACAATATTTGGGCCAAGCCACTGTGCCATTTATTTAGCATTGGAATGGGTACAAAAACATTTTGAAATCAAATCTATATAAAGAGAAGAGCAATGCATCAGAGCCAGACGCAGAAACCCCTAAAACCAGCAGGTGGAAAAAACCGAGGAACGTGTTCCCCCGACCAAGGCAGTGGTGCGACCCTTGGGGTCCTATGTATTCTTATAGAAAAATAATATTTACAATGAAAAAGAACGCTATCACATACAGCCTAACGAAGGCATAAAACAACCTTTTCCAGCGCCATATAAAAATAAATGAAACTGGACTTGTGCACTCGGCAAAGGCTGACCCTAGATTGAGTTTGCCTAAATCCCACAAACCACTGCGCACCTAACACGGCTCACCAGGCCTCTGATATGAGCCGGCAAAACAGCAACTTATGCTAATTTACAATTATCACAAATTACATTTGTCGTTTAAGATGAACAACTGAAAACTAACCATCTACCTCGCTTCCAAAAATAACTCATTTTAATTGGTTTTCTTGACATTTGCATCAGTGATTAAGTGCCAAAAGGATAGCATGTGCATCCAATTTTTGTCAACATATTGTTTGACACAACAAATTCCAACAAATAGTATGAAACTGTTAACATTCATTTTTTGGGGACTTACCAAATCAGCAGAGGGAGTGGCAAAATGGAAAATAATTGAGACTAACAAGTTTCTAAGCCCCTTAAGTGGGAGGGTGTAGACCCAGGGAGGGTCCCATGTGATCATTAGGGAGGGTCCCACGTGGGTCCCATGTGACCCAGGGACGGTCACATGAATTTCCACCCATGTGATCATTAGGTTTTCAGATTAAAGTACCAGAAATAGTTATACCATCTACACGTTGTAAAAGACATTCAAAGTAATTACATAAAAACCAAGACATGACCAGTGTTAAAATTTTGGGAATTTCAATTAGCAAACAATATAAAGAAGAAACTGTCAACATTTTTTCAAAAAGATCTATCAGACAACTTTTCAGATATTATAGAGCAAAATCGACACATTTTCCATTTGCAAAAAACCTGTCTATACACGAGTATGTTTTCTTGCTAAGAAAATCCTGAAATTTTAAGGTGGGGACATAGAGTTAATTTTTGAGAAAAAGGCCTTTGAAATCTCTAGTTTCCAGTCTCCCTCCAGGAGCTCGGTCACTACATTTTGCATTTTCCCCTGATTTGCATTATTTGTTAGGTAAAATGACATTTTACATCAATTGCAGTGACTAACAGTTCAGAAGAGATATCCTGTTGCTTGGATCATTTTCTTTGGAAAACTGTAGTAAGCCACCTTAAAAGGAGGTCACATATTAAAAGTGGATGAAGGCCAAATGCTTAATTATCAGAAAAGATTTCTCTGCATGGCACTAAGAAGGAATGCCTCCAAAAGGCAGTCATATTACTGAATTAAAGGCAAAAATGTCTCCAGGTAGCACTATTTGAAGGAATGCCACCACAAGACAATCATAAGAGAAATCTCAAAATGTCAAAGCTTACAAAGCTTTTCTAATAGACTCTTGTGGATCACTGCATGACATGCCTTGTAATGAATCTTTTTCTCTCCATCTCCAGGATTTTCATTCTCAAAGTTAGTGGGTATGGTGGACTTACTTTTCCATTCACATGCTCCTAACTGAAACACTTCTACTGATAACTCTCTTTTAGACGATTTTTTGTGTTTGAAGCCACCAACCACATAAAGGGCTTCCTGAAAGCATACCATGTTTGCAGCTTGACGACACACCTTGAGGTTACTCATGACTTGCCATTCATTAGTTGATGGGTCATATACCTCACAAGACTTCAATACTGTATGATGTCCCCCAATACCGTTTATGCCACCTGCTATGTAGATTTTGCCATTCATGGCTGCTCCAAAAGCATTATATCTTGCCTCATTCATAGCTGCAACCTCCTCCCATGTGGCCAAAATAGGATCAAACCTTTCCACTGTTTGAGATCCTTGAACAGTTGAACCATCATAAATTAATCCTCCTACTAAGTAAAGGTGTCTTTTATCACTGACTAAACAAGCTCCATAGCGAACAGTTGGTGGATCAGCCACAGGCTCACATAAACTCTCATCAAGCTTATAGAGAATAATGTCGCAATCAAATGACGCATAGATGCAACCATCTAGAACTGATAAACAAGAACACTCATCACTTCCATGTCTTCCTTCAACTGTCCCCCAGCAATTAGTGGAAGAAAGAAAGTATTCTATTACTCGAGATTTTCCTGGTCCAACACGCTGTCCCCCAAAAATGCAAACTTTATCTCTGTATTGAACAACAGCATGATTTTGATGTTCAAATAACATGTCTGGCAACTGATACCAAACATCACCTTGGGGTACATAGCATAAGGCTGTCCTGCCACCACAAACAAAAATCACATCTGTGTACCTCTCCAAGCACTTCCTGGGTGGCTTGGCAGCATGTTCACTGAAGGGATCAAAAATGCACTCAATGGATCTCAACACAAAATTCAAAGTCTCCTTGCTAGTCGCTACCAGTTCTTCATTGACCAATTCATTGGAAAGAAATTTGCGAGATATGGATTTCAGACGGACTTGACTAAACAATTCAGCAAAGTTGCTTTCTCGTTCACTCTTCTTGTAAGTCACCCACTTAACTATTCCCTTAAAAATTTCTTCCTCAGAGGTGACAGTGACATCATCACTGGAAACCCATTTCATGACTTGTGCAATATCGAGCTTCAGGAAGTCGTCTGTTTTCATGACTGAACTGAAATTTGAGTTAATAAACCCACAGGACTCCCCCATTAATTCCAAACACTGATATTTGTCGGCAAAGTAATAATTGAAAATGCAGTTTTCAATTGTAATGTTTTCCTCCAAAACATCACAAGCCAAAGTTTTCAAACCTGGTAAAAGAAGATAGTCTGCTACTGCCACTAAGTTGTGGGCAGTATCCTTAGTGACTGCAACATTACCAGTGTAAATGTATTTAAAAACGTCCTCCATGACTGACCCCGTTGCTTCTTCAAGTTCTATCCTGATGAACTGTTCTTTTCCCTCTCTCATGTCACTGACGAGAAGTGAAAGAAAAAACGGACTTGCTGCTGCTAACACAAGTCTGTGAGCTTTAAACTCTTTGTCTTTTACTGACACTGTTACATCGAAGAAACTATCTTTTTTTCTCAGGGCATCCAGACGATAGATAAGTTCCTGACAGTGTTTTGATGGATCTGATGGCATTGGCTGTGAAAGGTCCACCATATTGGAATTCGATGCGGAAGTGTTCAACTCTTCGATTTCGAATGCAACCGCTTGTACGTATTCTTCCATGTTGATACTCGCTGAACTTTGCGACATGATAATGCGTTTGTTTAAGAAATTAAAAAACGTTATCACTGGATTATAAAGAATGGAAAAAATACAAAAGGTGTGATCAAGGTATCACCAGCCTCAAACCCAGTCTTCCTTTCCTTCTCTCTCACTCGTAAGGCTGTGTAATACATGAGTCAATGGGGAGCTTAAAGGGTAACTGACGTCAAATTTTCCCCCTTTTTTTGTTGTACCAATACATTCCTCTTGGCTTCAAGAATCCTAAATGAGCAACTAAAAGATATTTTGTGCAAAACCAAATTTTCTACAAATTTATTTTGATGCGGCTCTTTTGAGACGTTCCGATCCAGGTCACGTTATGTGATACGTCACACGTGTGTAATGTAGTGAAAGGGTCATTGTAGATTTCGCGACCCTCGGTGTTTTACATATCTGCAAACACAACAAACAATTTTCCAAACACAACACAGTATTATCTGAACACAACAAACTATTATCGAAACACAACACAGTATTACCGAAGCACAACACAATATTATCGAAACAAAACACTGTATGATCGAAACACAACACAATGTCATTAAAACACAACACGGTATCATCCAAACACAACACAATATTATGGAAACACAACACTGTATGATCGAAACACAACACAATAGGGCCGTTTACATGTATACGAGAGAAAATAAGCTGCGGCTAACTCTGGCCGCGGCTTACGTAAGCTGCGAAAGGAACTATTTATACGAGTAAGCCACATCCTGCATAAAGTAATCGGGAACATTTGGAGTTGTGTTTCGCAAATATTGTGTTGTGTTTTGGGAGATTTGCGTTGTGTTTTGCAAATACTGTGTTGTGTTTCGATCATACAGTGTTGTGTTTCCATAATATTAGGGCCGTTTTTACGAGAGAAAATAAGCCGCGGCTAACTCTGGCCGCGGCTTACGTAAGCCGCGAAAGGAAATATTTATACGAGTATAAACTCCCTGGCCAGGATAAGCCGCGGCTTGAGAAAGCCGTTAACGTAGATTTTGTACCATTTATACGGGGTGTTCGCGGCTTACGTCGGCCAGAGTTAGCCGCGGCTTATTTTCTCTCGTATAAACGGCCCTAATGTCATCGAAACACAACACAGTATCATCCAAACACAACACAATAGGGCCTTTTATACGAGAGAAAATAAGCCGCGGCTAACACCGGCCGCGGCTTACGTAAGCCGCGAACACCCCGTATAAATGGTACAAAATCCACGTTCACGGCTTTCTCAATCCGCGGCTTATCCTGGCCAGGGAGTTTATACTCGTATAAATATTTCCTTTCGCGGCTTACGTAAGCCGCGGCCAGAGTTAGCCGCGGCTTATTTTCTCTCGTAAAAACGGCCCTAATATTATGGAAACACAACACTGTATGATCGAAACACAACACAGTATTTGCAAAACACAACGCAAATCTCCCAAAACACAACACAATATTTGCGAAACACAACTCCAAATGTTCCCGATTACTTTATGCAGGATGTGGCAAGATTTCCGCACAGGTCCCTACTTTATTATGCATACACTCCTTTGTTTCAAGAAAACAATAGCGATAACAATAGACGTCCTTTGGGACTGTGGCGATCTGTCGCGAGAATGGATGTGTCTTTTAAGTGCTTGAACTGCTCAGAAGAGGTCGAGGAAACTTACCAATATTGCTCTAGATGTGGAGCAGCCGTGGACAAAGAAGAGGTTCTCATTCGTTATTATTTTCAGCGTGGGTTTGATTACTCGGTTATATTACTCTTTGTAGAAAAGTACCATGCAACAGAAATGTCTATGCGTAGTTTGCACAATAGACTGCGCGAGTACAGATTAAGAAGAAGGAATGCAAACAGTGACGATGCCGAAATTTACCAGGCCATTCAACAAGAATTGGACGGGCCAGGCTGTATGAGGGGTTATCGAGCTATGTGGCACACCCTTCGTTTGGATTACGGAATACAGGCACCAAGAAGAAAGGTCGAAGGGATTTTACAACAAGTTGACCCTGAAGGAACAGCCTTGAGGAAGGCTCATGCACTAAGGAGAAGGTCGTACACTAACCCAGGCCCGAATTTTGCGTGGCATGTTGACGGCTACGATAAGTTAAAGCCATACGGCTTTCCTATTCATGGTTTCGGTGGACGGTTTCAGTCGTCGAGTTATGTGGTTGAAAATTTGCCTCTCGAATAATGACCCCTGCCACGTAGCTTCATTGTTTTACGATTGTGTCAAATCAAACAGAGGTTGCCCAAGAGTTCTTCGAACAGATTGTGGGACCGAAAATGTGACCATGGCGGCCATACAGTGTTATTTTCGAGGAAATGGTAACGACGACCAAGCTGGATTAAATGCACATAGGTACGGATCGTCCCCAGCAAACCAGCGCATAGAGGCATGGTGGTCATTTTATCGGCATGACAGATCGACGTGGTGGATTAATTTTTTTAAAGACTTAGTTGAAACAAACATTGTCGATACTGCTAGTGAATTAAGTATGTCCTGTTTGTGGTTCTGTTTTAAAGATATCTGGCAGGTTGACCTAGATCATGTAAGGGATGAATGGAACACCCATTACATTCGAAAATCACGTCATGATACAGTCCCTGGTAGGCCTGATGAACTTTTCTACCTTCCAGAGAACAGTGGGTTTCAAGATTTCAGATGTCCCAATACAGAACAACAACTTGATGATATGGCTGTGTACTGTACAACAGACGAACAAGAAAACATGTTTCTGGAGTATTTTAACTATGCATTGGAGAGTTTAAATTTGCACCGCCCGACAAACTGGAGGGAGGCATTTTTAACACTTTTCCAACGTTTAATGCAAGTATCACAATAGGTCATTCTATGACATTTTAATACAGTGCAATGGTACTATATATGTTAAAGCAGAAGATTGAAATGACTTCCACCAATTTTTCAGATGAAATGTAATGCATCCTATTCAGTACTTAAGTGCAAACAAGATTGCAAAGTTGGTTGTACACAAAAGTACAACAGATGCTCTACTCTTTCACATTTAGAAATGAGATACAACATGGTAAAATGACACTTTATTCATATCGAATTACTTCTCTTAACATGAACAGGAATGATATTGCATCCTTACTTTTCAAAAAAACTGAGGAAAATGTTTTAAAACGTCATTTCCTATCCCCTAGTATTTATAAAATGATGCAAAGGTGACAGTCTTATTCATTTGCATTTACCCTTTCACTTAAACATGAACAAGAACAGTATGAGGACCTCATTTCATTTCAAAAGACTGGGGAAGAGTTTTAGAACATTATGCATATCCATATCCCCTGGTATTTGTAAATGCAAAAGTTACATCTTTTTTAAAGTCATCATATGTGCCATGGTTGTGCCATGCACTGCTGGTAATAACAACTGGCAGGAACATGCATTTGCTTTTGGGAACTTGGATTTTTCACCACATTGCTCAGGTGCATGAAGGAAGCCAATGTGCAGTTCTATACCACCTGGGGGAACTTCCCTAACTCCACTGACAAAAAAAAGAATATCTCTAAAAGTCAATTCTACTGTTTTTTCTTCAACATCTTGTAAAAAATCATTCCACCGTGACAACACTAGCCCTTCAAGTTGGCGATTATTTGAACCAGTTTCACTATAATGGACAGAAAAAAGACAGCCAAATAATTCTGCAGTTAGTGTTACGGTACTTCAGAATAACAGAAAACTTCTTTAAATTTCTCATAATTTTCTGTCATAGCTTGAAGGACACCTAGTTGGGCTAGCCCTTCTTTAAATCGCTCAAATGCTGCATGGACCCTCTCAATTACAAACCAATGAGCAGTCTTGTCAAGAAGAAATAAAATGTCTTCCTGCTTTGTTACGATCTGGAGGGTTCCTGCTAGCTCTAAGACTGTTTCTAGATTATGATCTGAGATAAGCTTTTGAGCCTCTTGAACAGATGTGGTATTCTTGACAGCCTGCAGAGAATTTCTGAGGTCAAAATCATAAACATCCTCAAGACAGACATTTGCTTGTGTAACTCCTTTTGTCAATGCATCATAGAAGGGAAGACCAAAGCATCTTGGTCCAGGACCACCATGAACTATGGACATTGCAATGAACTCACCAGCGTAAAAAAAGTAATCATTTCCCAAATAGTTAGCATTGCATGACAAAAATTTGCTTTTTTCTGGACCACAAAATAACTGTGAGTTAACAATCCAATCCAGAACCAGGGTTAAAAATTCTCTTTTTGGTCCCCCCAAGTCAATTGCACCCTCAGAAGTTCCAGAGTCATCAGTAAACTTAGCTGAAACCTTGTTATCCGGAGAAAAAGATTTTCTTCTGAGCCCCCTTAAAGCACCTTCCCAAAGATAACTATGACTTATATTAAATTTTGATATCTTATCTTCATTAATCTTAAGAGCTAGTTGTTCTAGTATCTCTTGTAATGACCAGCTTGTCGTTGTTTGAAACACTTGAGGATCATCTACTGCCACAGGGACATTTTCTCCTTCAGAATCACTACTGTATAGCAAAGTGCCAGGGATTAAGGAGGCATAAAGCAGATCTGCATCACTGGTGGAACTGGGACTATCATCACACGTTACAGAATGTGCATATGTGTGAGGAACACTAACAGATGAGGCACTACCTGTACTGTAAAAAAACAAATGGTTATGTGAATTCTTGTACCATCTTGTGGAGTATGTTTTACTGCTAATTCAGTTTCAAACATTGCATTAACTATATTAATACCATGGCTAAACCTGAAGTGAAATGACAGTTTCCATCACTCCCAAATTTTGCCTTAGGTTTAACTTTGGTGAGAGCCAGGTTAATGTCTCCTTGTTCAGTGTAATGTTTACCTTTGTTGAGTGGTAGGATGATCTGCATCACTACTGAAACTAACATCACCATG
>NC_090894.1:29622437-29627437 GCF_036669925.1 Montipora capricornis
ATGGAGGGCCATGTATACCTGTGGAGAGCCATGTATAGCTGTGTAGGGCCATGTATAGCTGTGGAAGGCCATGTATAGCTGTGCAGGGCCATGTATAGCTGTGGAGGGCTATGTATAGCTGTGGAGGGCCATGTATAGCTGTGGAGGGCCATGTATAGCTGTGTAGGGCCATGTATAGCTGTGGAGGGCCATGTATAGCTGTGGAGGGCCATGTATAGCTGTGTAGGGCCATGTATAGCTGTGGAGGGCCATGTATAGCTGTGTAGGGCCATGTATAGCCGTGGAGGGCCATGTATAGCTGTGGAGCTCTATGTGTAGCTGTAGAGGGCCATGTATAGTTGTGTAGGGCTATGCATAGGTGTGGAGGGCCATGTATGGCTGTGGAGTGCTATGTATATCCCTACCTTTAAACATCTCTATATTGGATTAAGTCAAACCACTATATGATAAATACACTACGTACCTACCCTCAAGAGGTGAAAAAACGAAGTGAATGGTTTTGTTATTTGCACTGATATAGAAGATATTCCATTGCCGTGCGGATAACACGAGAATACATTAAAAACGTTATCAAAAGGGTCTCATTGGGGGGTCCTATTTACAGACAGATGCATGACATCTGTATATTGTAGGCGCTTACAACAGGCGTTAATACTTCTTTTTAAATGTCTAAATGGTACGGGTCCTACATATATTGCTAGCCTTTTTAAATACAGGCATACACCGTATAGGCTAAGAGGCGAGGGCTTGAATTTGGAATTACCTAAATTTAATTGTATATCTAAGAAGAATTCTGTTACTTATTCATTAACTAAGTTATGGAACATTTTGCCTTCTAATGTGCGTCTTTCCGCAAGTAATGCTAGTGACTTCAGAAGTAAATTGCACGATTGCAGTTTTCTAGTCTAGTGTCTTATAGTGTACAATTGTAGCTTTTAACTGCTTTTAGAACGAGTGATAAAGTTTTCCAAGTCACGTTTTTAGTATGTGGCTTTTTGTTGTTTTTGAAATTGAATAATATTATATGGCTGTAATTATTATAGATTTTATTTATACACGTTAGTATTTTGAACGAGTTTTATAGCTCTTTGACGTAACGTGTTAAAATAAATGATTGACTGATTGATTGATTGATTGATTGATTGATTGATTGATTGATTGATACATACTCACTTCCTCAAAGATTTGTTGAGCCTTATCTAAAAAGCCTGTTGAGCCTTATCTAAATTTGTTTCTTCTTTACCTTCAAAAACTACTTTCAAACGCACGAAACCACATTATCCTTTGCCAACATTTTCATGGCTGCTGTTACAACAGATATCATCAAACTAAGTCCATACAAGCACCTTCATCTTTCCTCTATGGAGTATAACTAAAGAGGAAATAAACAAATTTACAGAACTAGCAAATAGCTATTATCCTACTATAAAATTCACGACTGAGACTCCGATCTTCGATACCTGTCACGTTATACGAGGACACTCTTGGTGTGCGCACGCACTTAAAACCGACAGAAACTTTCCAGTTCACGCACATTCTTGTCCCCAGATCTACAGCGCTCCGTTTCTTTTGGTCACGTGGTCGGCGAAACGAAAGGCTCTGGTCACACCTAAAAATTCAAATATTTTCATTGGCTGATTAAAATTGTAGGCGAAGAACACAAGAAAATTACAAGAACTACGCATCACATTTTACTTCCAGCCCATATGGCGGGAAACAAGCTCTTATACGGGTGCGCTTTTCAAAAGATTAAATAAAAACTTCTGAAATATGGCGACTACGCCGAAAAAAAGGCGAATGAGTTGCCGCGAAATCAATAGAGCAACAGCGACGGCAACGGCAACGAGAACGTCTCAAAATTCGTGTTGTTGTAATCACTTCGTGACTATTTCAACGTTTTTCATAGGACAAGGGTGTGGTAGTTCCTAGCGAATGACACTGGTCGGAACGGCGCTTAATTTAGGGGAGAAAATGAAAATTTATCCTCAAGTGCTGACATCCTTGATAAAACCTCGAATTTGGCTAATTCACGTTGTTGTTTTGCAGACGACGGCTAAGAAATGGACAAAAATGAAACACGCTCGTGCAGGGTGTGCAAAGCTGTTGTTTTGTCCACTAAATATGCAAATTTTTGACGTTCTCGTTGCCGTCGCCGTTGTCGTTGCTTAAGTTCATCATTCTCGATCGTAACCATCCTGTTTTGTTGTTTGGGTGGCGAATGGTAAAATCCGAAACTCACATAGACGCCGAGACGCCTAGATCCTAGTTAAAAATCTGAGCCCGAGACTCCTTGTTAAAAAGTTTCGAGACTCAAAAAAGTAAAAACAAACCATTCAAAAACGAGACTTCGAGACTTATCGAAAATGCTTTCGAGATTTCGAGATCCTGCCAAAATTTTCCGAGACCCACGTTTTTCGAGGTACCATTCGCCACCCCTTTGTTTCGTAACCAACAAGCGCAATCAAAGCCTTTTAAACGCTTCTTCGAAATGATCCACTGAGGAAGCATCCATTATGCCAATATCTTTTCTCCCATCACTCACGATTATTGAAACTTGAAATAAATGCGCATGCCCTGCCGGATGTCCGAGATTTACGGACATCCGGTATTACCTGCGACCATAGCCTTTCGCTTCGCCGACCTCGTGACCAAAAGAAACGGAGGGCTCTGGGGACGAGAATGGATCACGCACTTGACCTCCTGTCACCCTCTAGGGGTCAGGAAAGGCTTCGTCAAAGGCTAAGCTCTAGTGGTTCTCACTGAACTAAAACTTCACTGAAAACCAAAATTTGAAGAAAACAACGCACAATTCAAACAAAGCGGCCAAGATACGCTGCAGGGGTTATCCAGATAACCTTAAGCTTGTGAACTTGCCGTTATCTGAAGTCAGTTTTAAGTCGCTGTTACAGGTTGAAACTTTTAGCTGAAACTTATTTGCAACGGCGCTGCGAAACAAGTTTCAGCAGGCGTTGCACCTTGTAACATGATCGGTTTCGTGAAACGTTTTGAACTTCCGTTGCCAGACAAGTTTCACGAAGTGGTGTAACTCTTGTTTTTATCATCACTGCCATCGTTGCGACTATTGCAGAAGTAGAAAGCGGTTCTACTTTTCGTGAAACTTGTCTCGCAACGGAAGTTCAAAAAGTTTCACGAAAACCGACCATGTTACACGTGAGCTTGTTTCGCGGCGCCGTTGCACGCAAGTTTCAGATAAAAGTTTCAACCTGTAACAGCGGCTTTAAAAGAATGTCGGCTCCAACAATAAACAAAAGTGTGCAAAAGGATTTGGCCGTTTATTACAGAATATATCCCATCATGCAGTGCCTGATCTCATATAGATTTTAAACAACAACTGGCTTCTTATACAAAACCAACACTTATTGATAAACTTCTTTAATGACCCTCTCCCTTTATTTCGTAGAAATTTTTGGAGGTCCACTTTGAATCCTCTGGAGTTTATTTTGGATACAGGCTCCCTTTTGCGGAGGGCTCCGTCCTTGGACCTATCTTGTTTACCCTGTATATTTCTCCAATTGGTGATCTTGTTCGACGTCATAATATACTCACATCACGCGTATGCAAATGATACCCAGCTTTATCTACCTTTTCGTTCTCAGGATCATGCGTGTATGGCAGGTGCGCAATCTTCAATGGAATTGTGTGTTAATGATATCAAGATCTGGATGCAGTCTAATTTTTTTGAAATCAAATGATGATAAAACTGAACTTCTTCTTGTTCATCCTAAACACAGACAAATGCCGCCTCTTCTTTCCGTTGCTGTTGGAAATGAAATGATTCTGCCTACCGAATGTGCTAGAAATATTGGTGTCATGTTTGATCATAACTTGACCATGGATCAACAGATTACTTCGATCTGCAAAGCTACCTTTTTTCACCTAAGTAAAATTAAGAAAATCAGGAAATACGTATCTCAACATACTGCTGAAGTCATTTTCCATTCACTAGTCACCTCCAGACTTGATAATTGTAAATGCCCCTGCTATGCGGTGTATCTAAGAACCTCATTACAAGACTTCAACACGTCCTGAATTGTGCAGTGCGCTTAATAGTGGGATCCAGGAAATATGATTACATTCGTCCTGTGCTCAATATCAAGAGTCTTCACTGGTTGCCCTGTTGATAGTAGGATCGCTTTCAAGACTCTAGTCCTTACCTTTAAGGCACTTGAGAGCATTTCTCCCAAGTATCTTCAAGACCTCATTACTGACTTTGTTTCTATCAGAATCTTCGATGTGCTTCAAAGTGTCTACTGAAAGTTACAAACTACAGCCTGGAATCGTACGGAGAAAGAGACTTTTGTGTTGCAGCGCCATTTTTGTGGAACTCTCTGCCAATGGATATTAGATCTCAAAGGTCATTACCACTTTCAAGAAAAAGTTGGAGACATTCCTTCTTATTAAGAGTTTTTCTTATTTTCTTACATCATCTCATTCCATTTTTACTTTTGAATTTCAGCGCTTTGGGCATTGTCATAGATACAG
Organism: Montipora capricornis; assembly: GCF_036669925.1. Classification (NCBI taxonomy): domain Eukaryota; kingdom Metazoa; phylum Cnidaria; class Anthozoa; order Scleractinia; family Acroporidae; genus Montipora; species Montipora capricornis. The sequence goes on from NC_090894.1 coordinate 29,626,941, forward strand.
CGCTATATGAGATGGTGATGATGATGATGATATTTGCGTTACGAACAATATGGGTTTATCAGCCATCGAAGCTGCCCTCTACGGTATCAGGTGGGGCCACTTCATTGACCAGGTTGCAATCCTGCCCCTCTAACCATCCACTTGTAAAATCTTTAGTCGAGGGGACAAAGAGAAAACTAGTTCGTCCAGTGAAGCCAAAAGAGTCTTTGTCCACAGATACAGTGCAGGCAATTGCCGATGCTTCTATTGCCTCTTTCCGAGCTCCACTTTTTGATTATTTTGTTGGTTGGTTTGTATGGACTTTTTCGTCTACATGAAATCAGCAGTTTTACTCCTCAAGGCGTTAATATCAGTAGTCATCCCATGACAACTTATGTTGCTAAACGCTAGAATGACCAGTACCGAGGGGTTCACACTTCCTATTTTACTAAATCAGGGTACTCTGCTTGCCCGGTTGCCATAACTGAAGGGGATAAAATATTAAGCTGTTGGCTCAG
>NC_090894.1:29637437-29647437 GCF_036669925.1 Montipora capricornis
TTTCTGTGTAGTTCTGGCCAGTACTTGTGTTCATTCCAACTTCACAAGGTGGCAAGGTGTTTTCTTTTAGACAGCTGCCTTTATGGGGGCAGTCAGGAGGTTAAGTGGCTATTGCAGAGTGGCAGCACTCTAAATGAACTGCTGCCTTGGTTCAAGGAGAAGGTTGACAACTTTCAAATAATGCTCTTAGAACATGTTACGTTTAATTAACGCATTGTAAATACATGTATGATTGATTGTAAAGGTGATTTCAGAAAACCCTGCCCAAATTATCTTGTTGATCAAAACTGTAGAGATTGCATGGGCAATACCCAAGTGTGCAAACTGAACCAAATGTTGTGAACACTTCATGCTTCAAAAACAAATATGGAACACTCACCGTAGCCTCGGTTAGTTTCTGCAGCGCATATTCCCAAACAAATTTAACTGGGTTTGGATCTCAAGGCCCAAAAATTCCACACAAATATATTACACAGATCTGATGTGTCTCCTTAAATTAAATCACCACGATCTCACTTCCAAAATTCACACCGTCAAGAGTTATAAAGTGACACAGGCAGAAGACGGGATCAAACGATCGAAATAGACACTTCGTGCCTCATGCACGATTTGTGCTCCCTATTTGGCGCATGCGCAGTCGTTTTTCAGCTCTGTCATCCCGAAGTGTAAACAAAACAAGAAACATGGCGGCCGATGCCGGTGCGAAATGTGTTGGCTTCTTTTAAGTTTATTCAACGATTTTTTTTTTATTTCGAAGCCCTTCAATTTGGAAAATTTACTTCTTGGCGGACGTCGTTTTTAACGCACAGTAGTTTCTCCGAGATCAAGGTAAGGCAACATTTTGTAAATGTGTATGTCTTCGCATCAAAAAAGCCTCTTGTTATTAGGTTGGTGATAAAACAGATTGGTGAGCAAACATTAATTATCCCCGCTGTATAGTAACTCGCAATTTTTCAAGTTCCACTAACTTCTTTTGTCTTTGTAAAATGTCAATCGGGCGTTCGTTTTATGGTATTTGTAGAGTGAAAGGGTTAATGTACCCTGGGTGCCAGAGACTTTTCTAGCCCGGTTTCAGGTTTTCAGTCAAGTCTTTATAGTACACAGCTTCGGCCGTAGGCCGAAGCTGTGTCGGCCTTTGGCCGACACCGAAAATTCCCGCCGCACGCGAGAAAAACCTCTGGTGCCCAGGGTAGGGTTAATGGGGACATAGTTTTTGAGTGAATCTAGCTGTTGTTAACCCTTTCAGCCCCGTGGGGTTCCGCATTGACGAGTAAAATCGTCTGGCGTTAGACAGAGTAAAATCTATAAGTGGCACTATTGGGAGTGAAAGGGTTAATGGGGAGATAGTTTTTGTGTGAATCTAGCTGTTGTTAACCTTTCAGCCCCGTGGGGTTCCCCATTGACGAGTAAAATCGTCTGGCGTTAGACAGAGTAAAATCTATAAGTGGCACTATTGGGAGTGAAAGGGTTAATGTCAATTTACAGTGTCCCCGATTAGTGCCCTACGGCACTAGAAGATTAGACACTTAAATAAAGTTACTTTCTCAAACTCCTCAAATTCTCTGATATAATTCATCTTGAAATTCTCTCTTTTGTTTATCAGTGGCACCATAAACTAAGCCCTTCTAGTTTTGTTAATTTCTTTAACCCGGTATCTTCTATTCATTCATATAATACACGTCAATCACAGATTGATAATCTGTTTGTTACATCTGATCATACCACTCAATACGGTATTCGTTCTCTCAGTTACACTGGTCCAAAACTTTGGAATTCTTTATCCATTGATGTGAAGAAAATCAAGCTGTTTCGCAATTTTCGTCAATATATCAAAAATACTGTGAATAGTGGTTATAATACTATTATTGATTCCTAATGTTTTACGATTATGTAATGTTTAACTGTTATCAGAAACCCATAAGGGTTGAAACGTGTAACGGCCCCTTGTGTGCTTGGAAACAAGCTTCTTGAATATTCAATTTGTTAAGTACCATATTTGGAACAACAAGAGCAAGGGGTTTCCAAATATGGTAGTTAGCACTGAAACATTGAACCAATCAGTTCGCACTGAATATTCGGAAGCTGTGAACGTGCGTTACACGTTTCAACCCTTATGGGTTTCTGCTGTTATTTAATTAATAAAGTAATACTTTTTATCTAAAACAATTATTTTGCATCTCTTTTCCTTGACTCATTTATTTCTTGTTTTGGGTCATCTACTCTGTTAGTTCAATGAACGAACCTACAATTGTAAAATTTCTTTTTCTTCGCAATCCCTTGATTTTATATTTTTAGCACTAATTTGTATTAATTATTATTTTTGTCTGAGTATAAATAAAAATTGACTTGACTAGGGCAAATTCAAGAATGGAAAGTAGCACTTTTGGTGGGTCGAATGAAATAACATTTTTTTAAAATATTCTTTTCTTCAGATCTCCCCAACCCAAAACATCCCGCTGATATACAGGAAAGTTTGCAAAAGCAGTTTTTTCGTGTTTCGGCAAGAAGAACACGTTCCCAGTAGATATTGTGTTGAATGAAATAAACGTGGTTGATTCAAGAGGCGATATTGTCGTGATGTTTCGGAGCCATCAAACAACAGGAAGAGGTCCTTAGGTGAATAAATTACACCGATTACTGTCTAAATTTTAAAACCCGGATATCCGACGATGTATCGGAAACAACTTGAAATATTTGGGTTCCCGTGAATAAACGGATTTATGTCGAGCAAACTAGCTACGCGGACTACGCATTCAACTCGTACTCGTAAATTATTTGTGCGAGTCGTGAGTTGTGCCTCGACGGGAAGCTTCAGAGTCATTTGGGAACGAGTCAGCTATGAACATTTTCTCAACTTCACTTCGTGATGATAGCACCAACAATACAGCCAACAGACACACTTTTTACAGAGATCGCCATCTTTTTAACATTCGAAAACACCTGAAAGCAGGCCAGCTATCACAAAGAGCACCCACTCAAAAATACCCCGCTGACCAAGATGAACGCATTGCAAGTTGTGAGAACATCGTTTTCAAGGTCCCAGGCCTTTTTTCTATCCCCCCTCCCCCCCTGGGTGCGACCCTTGGGGTTCTAGGTATTTTTACAGAAAAACACTATTTATGATGAAAAAGAACGCTATCATAGACAGCCTAACAAAGGCATAAAACGTTTTTTTTCACGCGATATAACAATAAATGAACTGGATTTGTGCACGCGCCGAAGGCTGACGGTAAGTTGACTTAGCCTAAATCCCACAAACCCCTGCGCACCTCACACGGCTCACCAGGCCTCTGCTACGAGTCGGCAAAACAGCAACTTATGCTAATTTGCAATTATCACAAATTACATTTGTCGTTCAAGATGAACAACTGAAAAGTTACCGTCTACCTTGTTTTCAAAAATAAATCATTTTAATTGGTTTTCATGACATTTGCATCATTGATTAAAAGCCAAAAGGATAGAATCTGCATCCGATTTTTGTCAACATATTTTTTGACACAACAGATTCCAACAAATAGTATAAAACTGTCAACATTAATTTTTTGGGGACTTACATGTACCAAATCAGCAGAGGAGTGGCAAAGTGGAAAATGATTGAGACTAACAAGTTTTTAAGCCCCTTAAATGGGAGGGTGTAGACCCAGGGAGGGTCCCATGTGATCATCAGGGAGGGTCCCACATAGGTCCCATGTGATCCAGGGATGGTCATTAAAGAGGCTAGGTCACGCTATTTTAGGTAATTTTGTTTAATTTTGTTAATTATGAGCTCTAAACATCAAATTGGCACTTATGTCCAGGTTTGACCCTAATTAGATGCACGCCCAATTTTGACATCCAACACAAAGTGTCCCTTTAAGTCTAAGCATTTGCTACCTATTTTCAACAATAAGGTAAGGGTAAAGGTTTAAGCGTTATTTTTAGCTTTGGGTAAATGCAGCAGTTAATCTTCACTTAAAGAGCAGCATTTGGAAGACACTTTGTGACATAAATTGTCTGTATTCTGAGACACAAGTGATGTTGAAGTTGGCTAGAAGAGAAAGGGGACACTTAGTGACGCTTATTGAAATCCGCGTGCATCTAATTAGGGTGAAACCTGGACATATCTCCAAATTGGCAGAGCAAGAGTCTTTCATTTGCAAAATCACGGCCACATAACAACTGAGAATGATTTTCCAGCTTTGTAAATGACATTTTGATATAGACTGATATAAATTTGAAAAAAGGTGGGCCGACATTTTTCAAATTTACCCAAATTCAATCCATTTCAATCCTCTCCAGTTTTGTCCATCCATGTCCCTTCTTGGCTTAACTGTGTTTTGTTGGAGTTCTTCTATAGTTTTGAGCAGTTATTTTGATATTTTAGTTAATTCTATGACCATTCGATCAGTGCTGAAATTGCCTAAAATTGCGTGACCTAGCCCCTTTAATGAATTTCCACCCATGTGATCATTAGGTTTTCAGATTAAAGTTCCAGAAATAGTTATACCATCTACACGTTGTAAAAGACATTCAAAGTAATTACATAAAAACCAAGACATGACCAGGTTAAAATTTTGGGAATTTCAATTAGCAATCATTATGAAGACGAAACCGTCAACATTTTTCAAAAAAGATCTATCAGACAATTTTTCAGATATAATCAAAATAGACAAAAATCGACACATTTTCCATTTATGAAAAACCTGTCTATACACGAGCATTTTTTCTTGCTGAGAAAATCCTGAAATTTTAAGGTGGGGACATACAGCTATAATTTTTGAGAAAAAGGCCTTTGAAATGTCTAGTTTCCAGTCTCCCTTCAGGAGCTCGGTCACTGCATTTTGCATTTTTCCCTCAGTGATTTGCATTTATTTGTTAGGTAAAATTACATTTTACATCAATTGCAGTGACTAACACTTCAGAAGAGATATCCTGTTGCTTTGATTTCCCACAGTTCGAAACCTGGATCATTTTCTTTGGAAAACTGTAGTAAGCCACCTTAAAAGGAGGTCACTTGTATTAAAAGTGGTTGAGGGCCAAACCCTTAATTATCAGAAAAGATTTCTCCACGTGGTACTGAGAAGGAATGCCTCCATAAGGCAGTCATATTACTGAATTAAAGGCAAAAATGTCTCCAGGTAGCAATATTTGAAAGAATGCCACCACAAGACAGTGATAAAAGAAAGGTCAAAATGTCAAGGCTTACACAGCTTTTCTAATAGACTCTTGTGGATCACTGCAAGACATGCCTTATGATCAATCTTTTTCTTTCGATTTCCAGGATTTTCATTCTCAAAGTTAGTGGGTATGGTGGACTTACTTTTCCATTCACATGCTCCTAACTGAAATACTTCCACTGATAACTCTCTTGAAGACGAGTTTATGTCTTTGAAGCCACCAACCACATAAAGGGCTTCCTGAAAGCATACCATGTTTGCAGCTTGACGACACACCTTGAGGTTACTCATGACTTGCCATTCATTAGTTGATGGGTCATATACCTCACAAGACTTCAATAAGTTGTACGATGCCCCCCACTCTTGTTTATGCCACCTGCTATGTAGATCTTGCCATTCATGGCTGCTCCAAAAGCATTATATCTTGCCTCATTCATAGCTGCAACCTCCTCCCATGTGGCCAAAATAGGATCAAACCTTTCCACTGTTTTATATGATTCTTGCAACAAAGGAAAATCAATTCCTCCTACTAAGTAAAGGTGTCTTTTATCACTGACTAAACAAGCTCCATAGCGACCAGTTGGTGGATCAGCCACAGCCTCACATGAACCCTCATCAAGCTTATAGAGAATGATGGTTTGACCAAATAATGCATAGATGCAACCATCTAGAACTGATAAACAAGAACAAAAATCATATTCATGTCTTCCTTCAACTGCCACCCAGCAATTAGTGGAAGAAAGAAAGTATTCTATTACTCGAGATTTTCCTGGTCCAACAAGCTGTCCCCCAAAAATGCAAACTTTATCTCTGTATTGAACAACAGCATGATTTTCATGTTCAAATAGCATGTCTGGCAACTGATACCAAACATCACCCTGGGGTACATAGCATAAGGCTGTCCTGCCACCACAAACAAAAATTACATCTGTGTACCTCTGCAAGCACTTCCTGGGTGTCTTGGCAGCATTTTCACAGTAGGGATCAAAAATGCACTCCATGGATCTCAACACAAAATTCAAAGTCTCCTTGCTAGCTGCTACCAGTTCTTCATGGACCAATTCATTGGAAAGAAATTTGCGAGATATGGATTTCACACGGACTTGACTCAACAATTCAGCAAAGTTACTTTCTCGTTCACACTTCTTATGAGTCACCCACTTAACTATTCCCTTAAAAATTTCTTCCTCGGAGGTGACAGTCACATCATCACTGGAAACCCATTTCATGACTTGCGCAATATCCAGCTTCAGGAAGTCATCTGTTTTCATGACTGAACTAAAATTTGAGTTAATAAACTCGCAGGACTCCCCCATTAATTCCAAACACTGATATTTGTCGGCAAAGTAATAATTGAAAATGCAGTTTTCAATTGTAATGTTTTCCTCCAAAACATCACAAGCCAAAGTTTTCAACCCTGGCAAAAGAAGATAGTCTGCTGCTGCCACTAAGTCGTAGGCTGTCTCCTTGGTGACTGCAACATTACCAGTGTAAATGTATTTAAGAACTTCTTCCATGACTGACCCCGTTGCTTCTTCAAGTTCTATCCTGATGAACTGTTCCTTTCCCTCTCTCATGTCGCTGACCAGAAGTGAAAGAAAAAACGGGCTTGCTGCTGCCAACATGAGTTTGTGAGCTTTAAACTCTTTGTTTTTTACTGACACTGTTACATCGAAGAAACTCTCTTTTCTTCTCAGAGCATCCAGACGATAGATAAGTTCCTGACAGTGTTTTGATGGATCTGATGGCATTGGCTGTGAAAGGTCCGCCATATTGGAATTTGACGCGGAAGTGTTCAAATCTTCGATTTCGAATGGAACTGCTTCTAAGTATTCTTCCATGTCGATACTCACTGAACTTTGCGAAATGATAATGCGTTGGTTAAGAAATAAAAAAAAGTTATCACTGGTTTATAAAGAGAGGAAAATAAAGAAGATGTGATCAAGGTACCCACAATCTCAAGCCCAGTCTCTCTCTCCCTCACTCTCACTTGTAAGCCTGTGTAATACATGAGTCAATGTAAACCCCCACCCTCTCGACGCTACAACCTGATTCAAGACGGGGATTACCTGGGAAAGGAAAGGGATTTAAGACAAAACACAGTCCCCAGGGGGCAGGGAATGGTAATTTTCGTTTCACGCAGCCCTCTGGGTACGGGCAATAGGTGGGGATTTGTAGATGAGCCTGCTTATTTGCATGGTTTTGTTATTTGCACTGATTGTATTATATTTAATATTGCATGTTGTTTGAAAATATTTTTAGACTATTTCATGTACGAGGGCCGCTAGTTAATCAGTTTCTTCATTACTGTCAAGGGAGCGTTCTCAAAAACTTGTGGGGTGGGGGTACCTAAAATAATGAAAACAAAAATTGTCATCAGCCAATGTAAATACTATTTAACAAAATATAATATTCAACTTCAAGGGTTTGGATTCAATAGTATAGCAAATGTGTTTGAAATCAAGTGGTGATAAGGTAGACTGAAGCGAGGTACGAGTTTGATCGTAAGCCGTTTTTGAAGTTTCGACGAGTGGAAATTTGACAGTTAAGTTCAAATATCAGTAAATCTTTCTTTAAAAGCCGGCAAGCAGAAGTGCATCATTTGAAATTATCTTTTACTTGACGTTTGGGGTTGACAGGCCTACATGACTGACTCCCTTGTACGTGGTATGCTTTCCCACCCACCCAATAGATGGTTAGCAGCACTTCAATCAGGTATCAGGATTCCCTGTAATATATATGCTGATGGGTTTCTTAAGCGAACTTTGGAAGTCACCAAAACCCGCTTAAAATGCCGAGAAAGCCCTCTTTAAAAATGGTGAAATTCTGCTGCTATTCTATTGCATTTTTTTGCACAGAACATTTTTTCTGCCAAGTATACGGTTATTTGTGCATAGCAGACAGCTGGACATTGTTTATGCATTAGCATGGCTGTTGGTTGTTAGTTGGCAAGTGCTCAGCCAATGATTTCCAATAGATTACCAGCAGAATTTCTTGGCGGAATCTCAAGTTTCCTTGATCAAATTCTCTTAATCTCTGATAATGGTTTAGCGCACCTGATAGTCTCTTGTCTAGCGCTAATGTTGCCGAGTTTTAGCATTGCGGAACAGCGCGAAATGCTCAATGCGGGTCGTCTTGCTGGGCAAGACGCTCTGACACGTTTTCTGGTTGTTGTTGTTGTTGTTGTTGTTGCTATCTTGGTCTCTTAAATGCTGCCTAGGCGGAAATTCTGCGGAACGATTTTCTGTCTAAACAACTCATCAGCTCTTAGAGCTGAGTTGACCGCCAAGGCAGCCTCTTTGTCATGAACTTCCTTTTCCTCTTCCTTTTCAAGCTCTTCGCTATCACCACTATCCGCTATCCGTCAGTCGCGGATATACGCAGACTTCAGTACAATAATGTACTTGATTTTAATGCCTTTTTTCGCCGAGACACTTTCTGTGAAATAAAAAGAAAAGCAAAATAACTTCATCACGCTGCATTTCCACCTTTCTGCAATTCTTAATACTTACTAACATCATTCAGCCTTTGTAGTGTCTTTGTATGCATTTTAAATATACCAAAAGACGACTTGCTGGCGAAAAAAAAGAGTGGGAGAGTTCGCAGGATTTTCTCAATCAGTCTGTTCTTTGTTTATGTGGACAGTAACGTTCATTGTTCGCCGTGTAATCAAAGAAACCACAACAGAGAAAACGTTGTCGTCATTGAGAATTCACTGGTCTGCAGTAAACCAAATAAACTAACCCGGCCAGCTCGCAGGGTACTCAAAATAATCCTAATAAAGCTTTCCCCGTTTCAATAAATCCTGAACGCTGATTGTATGTTTGATATGTATCAGCAATTAATTTTAATTCCAGGAACGGGTTAGAGCGCTTTCTGAGCTATTACGTATGACTTTTATGGGCTATTGATGCCCTGTTACAATAACTGAAAAAGGAAGGAACTTGTGTCACTGTCTTTCTTTTGATGACCTAAAGGGATTCTATTTAGGAATCCAACGTTCATGATACAAACCCTTCCATAACCACACAAAGAAAACCACACAAGCAAATATAGAGTATCAGTAACCCTTGAAGGTTTTAAAATGTTCGTTACTGTCTCTCTCTACTTTCTCAAATCCCATAATACATCTCTTTTACCCACCAAAATTTTGCTTAATCATTGTTTGCAATTTCTCAAGGGACATGAAGATCTTCTAAGAGAAATCGAAAACAACGCCTATGCATTTTTTTTTGGGGGGGGGGGGGTGGGGGTGGGGGGGGGTAAAAAGAAGTGTATTATGGGATTTGAGGACTGTCTATCAATGAAAACAATTTCCAGATGACCAACCAATCAGAATTCAATTAAATGACAAGTAATCACGGTAATTTTTTCAAAAAATCGCTTGTGGTTCACGGCAGTTCACGGTACATCCGTAACGGATAGAACGCAAAAACTGTTGACAACCAGCTGCTGTGATTTCGATAATAGGAACCTTAATTTAGCAAGGACGACGACGACGGCCACGAGAACGTCACAAAACAATAGGTTTAATTAGCAAAAACAATAGCCCTGCACGCCCTGCACGTGCGTTTTACAGTTTGATACATTTCTTTGCCGTTCTGGTCTTGACAGCGACATTTGAGGCCATGTAGAGGAAGCGAGTACCTGCCGACGAATTTTCAATTTTCTCTCTCAATATCCACACCGTTACTCTGCGAGCAGAGTCTCTTTCGATCTTCCTAGATAAGTCGGGAAGAGGAAAGTAGACTCTGCCAGCCGGCTCGATATTTCGTGTTGAGCATGCGGTAAAAATTCAAACGTATTCGGGAGTCAGCTACGCGTGACTAGTAACCGCAAAACCA
>NC_090894.1:29654937-29667437 GCF_036669925.1 Montipora capricornis
GGATTTTCATTCTCAAAGTTAATGGGTATGGTGGACTTACTTTTCCATTCACATGCTCCTAACTGAAACACGTTTTCAGATTAAAGTACCAGAAATGATTGTTATACCATCTATACGTTGTAAAAGACATTCAAAGTAAGTACGTAAAAACCAGGACATGACCAGGGTTAAAATTTTGGGAATTTCACTTAGTAAATAATATGAAGATGAAACCATCAACATTTTTTTAAATAAAGATCAGACAATTTTTCCATTATTATCAAAATACGCAAAAATCGACACTTTTGCAAATCTGCGAAAAACCTTTCTGTCTATACATGATTATGTTTTCTCGCTAATAAATTCTGAAATTGTAAGGTGGGTTGTACGGCTAGCTTTTGAAAAAGGCCTCTGAAATGCCTAGTTTCCAGTCTCCCCTCCACAAGCTCCGTCACTATATTTAGCATTTTCCCCTGATTTGCATTTATTTCTTGGGTAAAATTACATTTTACATCAATTGCAGTGACTGACACTTCAGAAGAGACATCCTGTTGCTTAAATTTCATAGATTTCAAAATCTTGATCATTTTCTTTGGAAAACTGTAGTACACCACCTCAAAAGGAGATCACTTGTATTAAAGGTGGATGAAGGGGAGAAATGGTTAAACAAACCTTAAATATTGGAAAACATTTCTCAACATGGCACTAAAAAGGAATGTTACCATAAGGTAGTCATAATAACGAATTAAAGGAAAAAATGTCTCCAGGTGGCACTACTTAAAGGAATGCCATCACAACGCAGTCATAACTCTTACAGAAAAATATCAAAATGTCAAAGCTTACACAGCTTTTCTAATAGGCTCTTGTGAATTGCTGCAAGACATGCCTTATGACGAATCTTTTTCTTTCGATCCCCAGAATTTTCATTCTCAAAGTTAGTGGGTATAGTGGACTTACTTTTCCATTCACATGCTCCTAACTGAAACATTTCCACTGATAACTCTCTTGAGGACGATAGTGCGTCTTTCAAGCCACCAACCACATAAAGTGTTTCCTGAAAGCATACCATGTTTGCAGCTTGACGACCCACCTTGAGGTTACTCATGACTTGCCATTCATTAGTTGATGGGTCATATACCTCACAGGACTTCAATGTGGTATAACATCGCTCATTTTTAGTTATGCCACCTGCTATGTAGATCTTGCCATTCATGGTTGCTCCAAAAGCATTATATCTTGCTTCATTCATAGCTGAAACCTCCTCCCATGTGGCCAAAATAGGATCAAACCTTTCCACTGCTATAGATCCCTGCAAAAAAGCATCACTTCCTCCTACTAAGTAAAGGTGTCTTTTATCACTGACTAAACAAGCTCCATGGCGAACAGTTGGTGGATCAGCCACAGCCTCACAAACATTCTCATCAAACTTATAGAGAATAATGGCCTTCCAAGATAATGCATAAATGCGACCATCTAGAACTGATAAACAACAACAAACATCACTTTCATGTCTTCCTTCAATTGTCCCCCAGGAATTAGTGGAAGAAAGAAAGTATTCTATTACTCGAGATTTTCCTGGTCCAACACGCTGTCCACCAAAAATGCAAACTTTATCTCTGTATTGAACAACAGCATGATCTTGATGTTCAAGTAACATGTCTGGCAACTGATACCAAATGTCCTTCTGGGGTGCATAGCATAAGGCTGTCCTGCCACCACAAACAAAAATCACATCTGTGTACCTCTCCAAGCACTTCCTGGGTGGCTTGGCAGCATCTTCACTGAAGGGATCAAAAATGCACTCAATGGATCTCAACACAAAATTCAAAGTCTCCTTGCTAGTCGCTACCAGTTCTTCATTGACCAATTCGTTGGAAACAAATTTGCGAGATATGGATTGCAGACGAACTTGACTAAACAATTCAGCAAAGTTGCTTTCTCGTTCACTCTTCTTGTGAGTTACCCAGTTAACTATTCCCTTAAAAATTTCTTCCTCGGAGGTGACAGTAACATCATCACTGGAAACCCATTTCATGACTTGCGCAATATCCAGCTTCAGGAAGTCGTCTGTTTTCATGACTGAACTGAAATTTGAGTTAATAAACCCACAGGACTCCGCCATCAATTCCAAACACTGATATTTTTCGGCAAAGTAATAATTGAAAATGCAGTTTTCAATTATAATGTTTTCCTCCAAAACATTAGAAGCCAAAGTTTTCAAACCTGGTAAAAGAAGATAGTCTGCTACTGCGACTAAGTCGTGAGCGTTCTCTTTAGTGACTGCAACATTACCAGTGTAAATGTATTTAAAAACGTCCTCCATGACTGATCCCGTTGCTTCTTCAAGTTCTATCCTGATGAACTGTTCCTTTCCCTCTCTCATGTCACTGACCAGAAGTGAAAGAAAAAACGGGCTTGCTGCTCCTAACACAAGCCTGTGAGCTTTAAGCTCTTTGTCTTTCACTGATACTGTTACATCGAAGAAACTCTCTTTTCTTCTCAGAGCATCCAGACGATAGATAAGTTCCTGACAGTGTTTTGATGGATCTGATGGCATTGGCTGTGAAAGGTCCGCCATATTGGAATCCAATGCGGAAGTGTTCAAATCTTCGATTTCGTAATCAGTTGCTTCTGCATCTTCTTCCATACCGATACTTGCAGAACTATGCGTTGGTTAAGAAATTTAAAAAAAGTTAGCACTTCTTAGATTTTACGAGAAGAAAATACAGAAGATTTATCACCAGCCTCAAACCCAGTCTGTCTCTCTGTCAAGAGGCCTGTGTACGATTCCTGTGTACATGCCTCAACGTAAACTCCCACCATCTCCCCCTACACCCTGGAAAAAGGTGGGAAAGTAAAGGAATTTAAGACACAATACAGTCCCCAGGTGGTAGGGGATTGGTAACTTTCGCAGCCGTCTATCGGGTTGTCACGCTCCCTCCTTCCTTTCGGGGGAGCGTTGCGTGACACCTCGAAAGACGGCTGCGAAGGAGACTACCCGGGCAATAGGTGGGAATTTCTAACTGAGACTGCTTATTTGCAGTCCATATTGGCTTGGTTGGAAGAAGATAAAGAAATAACTGCTTTGAAGGCGTAGGCTGTCTCCTGCAACTTCTTGAGAGCGTCGTTAAGTTGTGCATTCTCACAGCCTTGTTTCTCCCGAGACTGTAAAAAAGCCATATTGTCTATGTGGACATCCACGGGCCCATTGGTAACGAGGGTTTTACCATCCTGCAATGTAATAACCAAGGCGAGGGTTTCTTTAACAAATATCACAAGAGATCTGCCATCGCCCATCCAATATTCCCGAATTTCAAAAGACGGCATGTCCGGTGACAGGATGAAGCCTCCCCAACCAAAATCTGAAGCATCAGAGGAAATCTTGACCACAACTTGGTTTTTATTAAGCCAAGGGAGACAACCCTCCCAAGAGTCGAGGAAACTCCATTGTTTTTTTTTCCTTCCTAAGTCTCCCGTCACTCGAACTAAACGCGAAGCCAGCGGTGGTCGGAAAATAATTTAATCGTAGAGCAAAGCAGCAGGGACTGCGATACAAAACGAAGATATTTTACCAGCCAGTCGCTATAGGGTCTTCACTGCATCAGACCTCTCAGTTGGCTAAGATGTGTTCACGTAAAGTTGCGAACCTAAGCTTCTCATCCTCCAGTAAAAGGAAGGCGCAAAGTTGAAAGTCAACCAAAAATCCAAGCAATCTAGCTACTTTATCCCTTGAAATAAGTGCCACAAAAGCTCCACTTTTTTTGAAAAAACCTGAGGGTTTGTTCCGCCTGAGGTTCGAACTCACGACCTCCCAGATGATAGCTTGTTGCCTAAAGAACCAAGCCAATGTGTCGGCTTTCATGAAAACTTTAAAGTGCTTCTTTTAACTGAAAGGGTGATTTAGACAGCACGATTTTAGTTACGAATTTCTAATGCGAGTAGCTTATACCACGACTTAACCACATATAGTGTCGTAAATCAGACCTACGACAGAACCGAAAAAAATGCAAAAAAAGTTGTAATTTCACCAGCCTGTAAGCAGGTTGCGAGCCGCAATTGCGTGAGAATTTTCTTTTCACGAGTTGGTGTGTCCGCAGCCAAAATATTCACTCAATACCCTGCTTACAGGCCGGTGAAATGTCAACTTCTTTTGTTTTTCATTCAGTTGTAATTTACGCATCTACGCACCACTGGCAATAAACACCAACCCACAACATTCGGAGTTTGAATCCTTCTTGTCCCCAGAGTCCGCTTTTCTATTGAACAGCCCCAAGAACACGGACTCTGACCACAGCCATAGCAGGAAGTCGGCGAATCTCGGACTTCCGACCCTTTTGCGTAGTCTCAGAAATTTGAAACAATAACGGTCGTCAACGGTTACAGCAGCATTATACCACTACCGCGACTGCGCGTATTTTCGGCCCGAGTCCAAGAAAAGATGGGTATTGACAAGAGCCCATGAGTGGGAGCGAGAAACTCCCATACTAAGCCTATGTCACGGCATTTTTACAGACCAATCTATGTTTGGACTACCTTTGCCGTCAAGTTAGTTTCCTGTTATTGGCCATCGGGCTCCTGCGGGAGTCTAATTCGCGGGGAATTAAATCTAGAAATATTTGGGTCTGTGAAAACGCCGTGACAGGAATATATAGGAGTTGCTAAAAGCTTCTAAGAACAAGCAACACAAACGATTGACTCAGTTGACTGAGCATCAGACTACTGTGCGGGGGGTCGCGCGAGATCAAAAGATCCGGTAGGACAAAACTCAGGGTCTTTAAATAACTGAGGAGAAAAGTGCTGCTACTGTAATGACATCTGCAAATGGTCTGAATCTCTAGTCTTCTGCACAATTTAAAGGGGCAGTGTCACGGTATTTTAATCAAACTTGAAAACAGTAAAAGACGGCTTCCATCAATGAAGACCAAAAAATAATGCTGTATTTTTGTTGCCAATAACCATTGAAGTGCACTGAAGCTATTCTTCGTTGTTTGCGGTCAAGAATGGAGGGGATGGAAATGGATTGGACAGTGTCTTCAGAGAGTCGCCAAAAATTAAATGCGAATAGCTCTCTGTGCCATAAACACATTTCATATCTTCTCAGTGGGTTGTCAGGAATGTTGAACTTTTGAAATAAATTACTAATTTAGATTTTTACCCAATTTTGACCTAAAAACAACAAACATTTAGCATGACAGTGCCTCTTTAAGCAATTGTCTCGGACACCTGAAAAATTCATGTGGTTTCAACGGGATTCGAACTAATGACCACTGCCAACACAGGAGGCCAACAAATTGACCTGCTTCCAGCCGAGTGACTTCAGGTAGTGCGTTTCACAGGCATCTGGCACAGTGGTCATGGGTTCGAATCCTGTCAAAGCCGCCTGAATTTTTCAGGTGTCTATAATTTTTATTTAACCGCCGTACAAATCATCATCAATATAAAAACATTTAAAAATTGTAAACCAAGCATGGATAAAACTATGTAACCTACCTTTGCTATCCTACCCTAATATAATATTACAAAATAAAAGCTGCTTTCATGATGAATGCCGTGTTTAAAAGAGTGGCTTATATGAGCCTCTTTGACTCTTTGATCAATCGTTTGAATTGATTGAGGGACTCTGCTTTCCTTAGTTCTAAAGGCAAACTGTTCCACAAAACTGCGCCACTATAGCCAATAAAAGCTGTTTTTGTAGCAGTTTGTGCGCAAAACATTTACCGTATTCACGCGATGGACAAATTTCGAGCGGAGATACTCGGGCGCTACTCTCTGTAGTGATTTAAGGACGCTCGCGCCAAAATCTTCCTACGGTGAGATTTTCTTCATTTCTCGCCTAGAGTTAGGTCATAAAGTACATACTCCAAAAATGAAAAAAAAAAAGGGGGTCACCGACTTTGTTTCGGAGAAAATGGCAGTGGAAAAATGCCTTAATTTCGAGAAATCGGTCATAATAGCGAGATGTAGGCTCATCTGCTCATCCATCGAAAATCATAAAAATAAACTGTTGGAGTGAAAGTTTCCGTGCATAGGTTTTTAGGAGTGAGATTTTTAGATAATTGTATGCCGCTAGGGATGTGGTAAACAGTAGAGTTCATCCTCGACGAGCGTTTTCGTAAGCTCTATCTGTTGCAACCACTACCAGAATTCGATGGCACGAGGAAAGAAAATGTTAAAAAAAGATAACTTCTTACGGTGAGAATTTTTTCATTTCATCATATTTTGTAGATAGTAAGAAAAGTAAGTGATTCATGATTAAAAAAATAGGGGTCACCGATGATCTGAACGAGTAAAATCGATGTGATTCTGCAAAGCTCTTGGAAAAGTTCGTTTGTCATGCTTTTGCGTGACCTGTCGGGCAAGGACTGGAACCCAAGAGAGGATCGATCGTTGAAGAGATGAAAGGTTTTTACCGGAAAAAAACCTTTCTCGAGCATAGCAACGAAGTTTTAAGCAGGGATCATCTTCATTTGGTTGGTGTTTTGTATAATATCTCTCCATTGCCGTCATGCTCATCCTCTGGAGTGAGTTTTTTTGTGAAATTCAATCGCTGATTGTTTCCACGCAGGTCCGCACTATTGAAGCGGACGAGGACGAAAGTACTGCTCAATTTTCACGAAAGTAAAGGAAAAGAACTTTAAGAACATGCATTCACTTTGAACTTAAGTTCGTATGGTAATAAAAACATTAAAAAGAAACAGCCCCATTAAATTTACGCAACGTTTCGTCCTCGAGTTTTCCAAACTTTCAGCCACTAGTCTACTCGATCAGCTACCTTTTCCAGAGCTTTTCCATCCTCCCGCTCACTTCTCTTTGAAGTTTCATGATGATTCGGAAATAAATGTGCCATTCTTTTGCCGACCTGGAATTTTTTCCTCGGCGTTTTTGTCGCCATGTTATTTTAACTGATGCTTGAAAAATTTGTATGAAAGTCAAGTAGACTAGTGCACGACTGATACAACCTCGCGAATATCAGTTGTGCAGTAGTCTACTTGACTTTCATAAATATTTGAAATCAATTTTGACTGATCACGATCTTCTCTGATCCAACGCTGTGCAAGACTTATCGTCTACGGTTTTTGCAAAGGTTTTAAAACCTCAACTTCACTAATGCTCGAAGTAATGCGTGACATATTACAGTCGCGTTACCTGCGCAGTAACGTTGCGCACAAACAATTAGCGCGAACGTCCTTAAATACCATTGTTGCTCTTTCAATTTGCCTTTTAAGAGTTGAAATAAATTTCTGACATCAGCGTCATAGTTAGAATTGGTCAAAACACGGGCTGCTCTGTTTTTTAGTTTTTGCAATTTGTTCTGCAAAGTTACCCCACAGTTTCCCTAAACAATATTGCAGTAGTAACTTGCTCAATACTGAAGGTCTAGGAGGAACTGTTAAAGTACACAGTCTCTATTTTGGCCCAATAAGCATAAATTCAGTTTTTGTCATATTAAGCGTGAGTTTATTTGCAATCAGCCAATTGCTAACATTTGCTAAATCGTCGTTTAGACAGGATTGGATATTGTCAACGCTGAAACCTGCGTACAGGTTAGATACGTACCATCCGCATACACCCTTGATTGACAATTTGAAAGGCAATTAGGTAAATCATTAATATACAGTAAAAATAACAGCAGTCCGAAGATAGTGCCGTGAGGAACACCACGGCTTTATGAGCAGCTCCTAGAGAGCGAGACATTAACTGAGCATCTCTGCATGCGGTTGTCCAAGTATGACAAACCAAGAGTGCGCGTTATCGCATAGTCCATAATTGCTCAATTTAGATAAAAGGATTTCGTAATTGACCGTATCAAAGGCCTTCTTTATGTCCAGGAAGACGACTGCATTGACTTTTCCTCGGTAACGTTATACGCCCAAGAGTCTGTAGCCTCAAGTAAAGCAGTGACAGTAGAACGAATTGTGCGAAAACCCGATTTATATTTAGATATAAAATCGTTTACTGCCATATATGTTTTTAACTGGCCATAAATTATTCTCTCCTTTTCTTTGGCTACTACCGAAAGAACGGAAATGGAGCGGTAATTGTACGAGTCATTCTGTTCCCCTTGTTTGAAAAGTGGGGTAACTCTGGCGCTTTTCCACTCGTCAGGAAATCTTTTAAGACTTAAAAGTTGTTTAAAGATAACACAAATGAGAAAGCATATGCCAGTAAGAGAACTATTTTTCTCCAGATAAGTACGAAGATCACTTCTTCCTTTCTAGATTTGGATACGTGTAACCAATAAAGGTTTTGCACGACAGCCATGTGGCATGGCAGGAACAATAGATTCTTTTTCCCATGGGAACAAACGTTCTTTCTAATGCATACACATTTTCATTGTTCCTGCCATGCAATATGGCTGCCGTGCAAAACCTCTATAGCATTTTCCACAAGTGATAAAAATAGATCATAACGCCCTTTCACAACGCCTTATGGGATTGAAATGCGGACAAACATCCCGGCGCAAAAATGTCTGTTTTTCTCCGCATATTAATCCCATAATGCTTTGGGCGTTAATTCGTGACGTCAATTAAAACAAGTGCTATTGTAAAGGTCCCGTTCGAAATATCTAATCACCGTCTGGGTATTTTGTATGCGTGCAACCAATTTTGACGGTCGGTTCATTAGAAATTGTTGTCACGTTGATTCACAACAAAAGCCACATTGAAGTTTTACTACCCTACAATAAGGACATCGCCTGAGAAAAGAGACGAAAACTGAACTTATATTGTCCTTTTTTCTGCTGGATTAAGGGTTGAAGTTAGGGTTAACGTATTAAGGGTCGGAGTTTGGCCGCAAAGTAGTTAGAATTTGATGGTGAGGATGTTCAAAAGTATTTGAGCAGTTTAAAAACACACCTTCCATTTTGCCTCCACTACTCAACCGGACACAACAGTAATATTTGGGTGCATTGGCCAGCTAAGACACCGTGCCATTTATTAAGCATTGGAATGGGTACAAAAACATTTATACATCAAATCTAAGAGAAGAGAAATGCATTAGATCCGGACACGAGAACTCCTAAAAACCAGCAGGTGAAAAAAACCGGGGAAGGTGTACCCCCGACCGAGGCAGTGGTGCAACCCTTGGGGTTCTAGGTATTCTTATTCAAAAACACTATTTACAATGAAAAAGAACGCTACCATATACAGCCTAACGAAGGCATGAAACTTTTTTTTTCCAGTGCGATATAACAATAGACGAAACTGGACTTGTGCAGTGGTAAAGGCTGACCGTAGAATGACTTAGCCTACTAACGCTCGCAAACTACAAACATAAATCCCACAAACCACTGCGCACCTAAGACGGCTCACCAGGCCTCTGACACGAGCAGGGAAAATAGCAACTTATGCTAATTTACAATTATCAGAAATTTATTACATTTGAACAACTGAAAAGTTATCAGTTTTAATTGGTTTTCTTGGCATTTGCATCAGCGATTGAGTGGCAAAAGGATAGTATGTGCATCCAATTCTTGTCAACATATTGTTTGGTGCAACAAATTCTAACAAATAGTATAAAACTGTCAACGTTAATGTTAGGGACTTCCCAAATCAGCACAGGGGTGGCAAAATGGAAAAGTTCTTAAGCCCCTCAAATGGGAGCGTCCCATGTGATCATAACCTTTTCAGATCAAAGTACCAGAAATAACTATAACATCTATACATTGTAAAAGACATTCAAAGTAATTGCATAAAAACCACGGACGACCAGGGTTAAAATTTTGGGAATTTCAATTACTAAACAATATGAAGATCAGGGTTCATGATGGATTTTGTGTATAAAATTCAAGGTATATTCAAGGAGCTTTCAAGAACAAGAAATTAAGGTTTCAATGAATGTTTGTAAGATGTCTATTCCATACATCGTGTTTCAGTGTTTTCTTTGCTGAAAAAGTCTACCTTGATATTCTTTCCTATGTCCTGCAAGTTAAGTGCCCACACGGGCTTTTTATTTTTTTGCATTTAATCTTTCCCCAATAGTCAAATTTGGGCTCAATTTTTAACCTTTCTCTTTAAGTCCCAACAAGTTTCACCCGAGCAAAAATTCAAGGAGTTTTCAAGCAGTTTCCCACCAAATCCTTTCTTCAAGGGCATTTCAAGTGCCCTGGAAGTCCAAAATTAAATTCCAGGGCTTTTCAAGGACTTCAAGGAGTAGCAAGAACCCTGGAAGATGAAAGCATCAACATTTTTGTAAAAAAAACTATCAGACAATTTTTCACTTATTATCAAAAGAGACAAAAATCGACATTTTTTCCATTTGCGAAAAACCTGTCTCTCTATACATGAATTGGAAAGCCACAGCTAGTTTTTTAGAAAATGGCCTGTCTTTGAATTTCTGATTTCCAGTCCCCCCCTCCAGGAACTCAGTCACTATATTTAGTATTTTCCCCTGATTTGTATTTATTTGTTAGGTAAAATTACATTTTACATCAATTCCAGTGACTGACACTTCAGAAGAGATCTCCTGTTGCTTTAATTTCATAGATTTCAAAATCTTGATCATTTTCTTTGGAAATTAAACTGTAGTAAGTCACCTCAAAAGGAAGTCACTTGAATTAAAGGTGGATGAAGGGAAGAAATGGTTAAACAAACCCTTAAATATTGGAAAAAATTTCTCCTCATGGCACTAAAAAGGAATGTTACCATAGGGTAGTCATAATACTGAATTAAAGGGAAAAATGTCTCCAGGTGGCACTATTTGAAGGAATGCCAACATTACACAGTCATAAGTCTTTAAAGAGAAATGTCAAATGTCAAAGCTTACACAGCTTTTCTAATAGGCTCTTGTCGATCACTGCAAGACATGCCTTATGATGAATCTTTTTATTTTGATCCCCAGGATTTTGATTTTCAAAGTTAGTGGGTATAGTGGACTTACTTTTCCATTCACATGCTCCTAACTGAAACACTTCCACTGATAACTCTCTTGAACACAATTGAGTGTCTTTGAAGCCACCAACCACATAAAGGGCTTCCTGAACGCATACCATGTTTGCAGCTTGACGACACACCTTGAGGCTACTCATGACTTGCCATTCATTAGATGATGGGTCATATACCTCACAAGAATTCGATAATGTACACTGTCCCTCGTTTTCCGTTATGCCACCTGCTATGTAGATCTTGCCATTCATGGCTGCTCCAAAAGCATTAACTCTTGCTTCATTCATAGCTGAAACCTCCTCCCATGTGGCCAAAATAGGATCAAACCTTTCCACTGTTTGAGATACCTGATAAATAGCATCTCTTCCTCCTACCAAGTAAAGGTGTCTTTTATCACTGACTAAACAAGCTCCATGGCGAAGAGTTGGTGGATCAGCCACAGCCTCACAAACATTCTCATCAAGCTTATAGAGAATAATGGCCTTCCAAAATAATGCATAGATGCAACCATCTAGAACTGATAAACAATAACAAACATCACTTTTGTGTCTTCCTTCAACTGTCCCCCAGGAATTAGTGGAAGATAGAAAATATTCTATTACTCGAGATTTTCCTGGTCCAACACGCTGTCCCCCGAAAATGCAAACTTTATCTCTGTATTGAACAACAGCATGATTTTGATGTTCAAGTAACATGTCTGGCAACTGATACCAAATGTCTTTCTGCGGTAAATAGCATAAGGCTGTCCTGCCACCACAAACAAAAATTACATCTGTGTACCTCTCCAAGCACTTCCTGGGTGGCTTGGCAGCATCTTCACAGAAGGGATCAAAAATGCACTTCATGGATCTCAACACAAAATTTGAAGTCTCCTTGCTTGTTGCTACCAGTTCTTCATTGATCAGTTCGTTGAAGAGAAAGTCATGAGACATGGATTTCAGACGGACTTGATTCAACAATTTAGCAAATTCGCTTTCTCGTTCAGTCTTTTTGTGAGACACCCACTTTACTATTCCCTTAAAAATTTCTTCCTCGGAGGTGACAGTAACATCATCACTGGAAACCCATTTCGTGACTTGCGCGATATCGAGCTTCAGGAAGTTGTCTGTTTTCATGACTGAACTGAATTTTGAGTTAATAAATTCACAGGATTCGCCCATTAATTCCAAACACTGATACTTATCGGCAAAGTAATAACTGAAAATGCAGTTTTCAGTTGTAATGTTCTCCTTCAAGAAATCAGAAGCCAACGTTTTCAAACCTGGTAAAAGAAGATAATCTGCTGTTGCGACTAAGTCGTGGGCATTCCCCTTGGTGACTGCAACATTACCGGTGTAAATGTATTTAAGAACTTCTTCCATGACTGACCCCGTTGCTTCTTCAAGTTCTATCCTGATGAACTGTTCCTTTCCCTCTTTCATGCCACTGACCAGAAGTGAAAGAAAAAACGGGCTTCCTGCTGCCAACACAACTCTGTGAGCTTTAAACTCTTTGTCTTTTACTGACACTGTTACATCGGAGAAACTCTCTTTTCTTCTGAGAGCATCCAGACGATAGATAAGTTCCTGACAGTGTTTTGATGGATCTGATGGCATTGGCTGTGAAAGGTCCGCCATATTGGAATTCGATGCGGAAGTG
>NC_090894.1:29672437-29679937 GCF_036669925.1 Montipora capricornis
GGGCCTCAGAGAACCCCAATATAAAAAGTAAATGAGGCCAAAAGGATTTTTTTAAAAAGTGAAGGAAGCAGACAAACAGATAAATTTGGTTTTCTCAAACATGTTGATAGAGGTCGAATTACCACTGTGAACGATTTGGAAAGCTGACGTTTCAAGCGTTTGCCCTTTGTCAGAGCAAAGTCAAATCATTTTGCTCTGACAAATGGCTAACACTCAAAATGTCAGCTTTCCAAATCATTCGACCTCTATCAACCAAATTTTCCTGTTTCACTCTCCCACCGATGCAGCACCACAGTTTCTTTAGAAACTAGAAATTTGTTTACTGAGACAAACAGATAACTTGTTTTCTCATATAACCAATGCTATGCCATTATGGAACAGAATACTTTCCCCCTATCCTGGGCAAAACCAGCCTTTGGGTACGGCTTAGGTGATTCATGACCATCCATTGGTCAATCAAGGTCCAAGAGATCGGATCATGCCTTTACAGCCTACCTGACCGGCCAGTTGTGGCAAGTTGACCATGTAAAGGCATTAGCCTCCAGTCAACCTGTGAGACCCAACATGGGACAGAGCTCTGACAGGGATAGGTCGTGACGATCCACCTTCAAAGAGTGTAGGGTCAAGAGGCCTCTTCATGACTCATGAACCAACTTCCTCCATACTATATACCAATAAAGCCTTTCAGGCCTGCCCTTGCTGACTTCAAAAAATTTACTCCAAAATCTTATACGTAAGCCCAGCTCAAACATAGCACATAAGTGTGGTTTTAGGTGGCCCATCAACATCACACGGTCAGGGAGGAAAGCATTCATGCTAGGGTTAGCCACATTCCAAAATTGTCCATTATGGTATCCCAGGCCTTCGGGAATGTGCAACGACATTGAAACTTGCATTGCTCTATAGGACTCTTTGGAAGGTTGGTGTCTGAGGGGACACTTTCCCAGTGGGGACCAAGATGCCAGATGTTTTTGCCGTTTGCTTGCACAGCCTGTGGACTACGTGCAGAGATCAAACGAGTGATGCAGTCGTATAGCTCGTGGCAGCCTGCATCGAATTGCACAGGTTTCTGGTGAACTCCTGTAAGTAAGGCTGGCCTTTTAGGGAAGTGCCATGCAGATGACAAGTGCTGTCTTCATATATAGTAAAAACACACCACTGAGTGAGGACACGTATCTGGGTCCTGGAAATCTGGTCCTCAAGGCCCTGGACGAGTGCTTGGCGAAGCCTTGAGTTAGGGTTAGTGTAGTGGGATGACCATTGTCGGTGTGAATTCAATAGACGAGTGCTCAGAGAAGGTTTGTACCGTACATATCCACTGTCTTTCATGGGACTGTCATGGGTGTGGTCGGATAGCCCCTATCAAAGTGCATTAGCATTTATGGTTGGTCTCGAGGGAGAGCTAACATTAGGGGGCGTTTGGCATTTTCTTGTAGGTATGCCAGGTCTTCCAGGGCGAACCCTGCCACTCCCATGCTCAATCAAATGGGGCATCCCGTGGTGCAAGTCGCACACCCAAGGAAGGCTCTAGACCCTATCAAAAACACCATTTTTGACCATAATCCCCCCCCCCCCCCAACCCGTGATCCTCCAGACCCAACTAGGATTGCCTGCCAGTGTGAGACGCACCTGCCTGCCAAGTTTCAGCATCGTACCTTCAGAGCGAGGGTCACAATACATCGACACTTATCTAGCCTACTTCTGAAGACTCCCAAGTCCTTTAAGTGTGTACAACTCTCACCCCATTTGACAGGTCAAGTAACCCTAGAAAGTCAAAAGTAAAGCTATCCCAACATATCATATATCGCTAGAAAGGCCTCGCCGAGCAATAACCGCGTGACAAGATTTGGGTATCCTGTGTCGTGTTGGGTATCCTGTGCAACGTTTTAACTGCATAGCATTTCTACCTTTTATTCCCTTGGGACCAAACTCAGTCAACGTGAAGAGGCCACTTTGCCCCACCCATAGATACCACTTTCGCCCCGAGGTGAATCGACCCGCGGACGCTACGACCATAGTACAGTTATGACATTGACAAATTCACTTCAAGGAGCCGTTTAAAACGTACTAAGTGATTGAAATACGCTTAAATTACTATATCTACGGTGTAACGCTTGGCGAGAAAATAGATCTATGAAATTAAGCCAATTTTTAACCATGATTTTCACTCTAGATTACCCAGCGTAAAAATGCCCGCAAAAAATATACCTTAGTACATTTATGACATTGAGAAACTCACTTCACGGAGCCGTTTAAAACGTTATAAACGATTGAAATATGCTTAAAACTGCTTTATCTACGGTCTAACGCTTGGTGAGAACATAAATCTTTGAAATTGGGCTAATTTTGAAAATTGATTTTCGCTCTAGATCACCCGCCATAACAATGCACGTAAAAAGTAGCCTAAATTCACTTCACGGAGCCGTTTAAACGTAAAAGGCCATTGAAATACGCTTAAAACTGCTTTATCTACGGTGTTAGTAATGCTTGGTGAGAAAATAGATCTATGAAATTTAGCCAATTTTTAACATTGATTTTCACTCTAGATTACCAGGCATAAAAATTCCCGCAAAGAGTATACTATAGTACATTTATAACATTGAGAAATTCACTTCACGGAGCCATATAAAACGTAATAAGTTATTGAAATATGCTAAAAACTGCTTTATCCACGGTTTAAGAATCAGCGAAAACTTAAATCTCTGAAATTAGGCCATTTTGAAAATCGATTGTAACTCTAGATTACCCGGCATAACAATACCCGCAAAGATTATACTATAGTACAATTATGAGATTGAGAAATTCACTTCACGGAGCCGTTTAATTAAAAAGTAATGAGCCATTGAAATACGCTTAACCCTTTAAGCCCCGAGGGGTTCCCCATTGACGAGTAAAATCGTCTGGCGTTAGACAGAGTAAAATCTATAAGTGCCATTTGGCACTATTGGGGCTGAAAGGGTTAAACGGGGACATAGTTTTTTCACGCTGTTAGCTTAACCCTTTAAGCCCCGAGGGGTTCCCCATTGACGAGTAAAATCATCTGGCGTTAGACAGAGTAAAATCTATAAGTGCCATTTGGCACTATTGGGGCTGAAAGGGTTAAGGACGTTCGCGCTAATTGTTTATGCGCATCGTTACTGTGCACGCAAATGCACACGCCACGTCATACACGAGCGCGCGCGCTAAGTAATAAAATGAGAAATGATAGGGCAAAAGGCCATTGCTATAGCTTTGCCCGGATTTAACGGTCTTGGACGCTCGGGGACCCCTATTTTTCTCTCCAGAAACGGATTTTATTTACAATTATCTCCACGTTGTCCAAAAATGAACAAAAAATCAATGTGGGAAGTTAAAAAAATTTCAAGATTTCTGCTCACGGGATATCAAATTCTGCCATCTTGCGGCTGCAAGGCGAGTGAAACTGTGGTCGCTAAATGCGAACTTGATCTTTAAGGAACCTCACCAGTTGACTAAATTCACTTAATAAGTCCACTTAAACAATATTTGGCAGAGGAGATTTCACTTCAAAGATTTAATTGCAATATATTTGGGTTTGCCTTATTCGCTAACGAAGCCCGATTTTGTCACATTTTGGGTGTTTTTCCGGGCATGTTCTCTCCAAAACGAAGTCGGTGACCCTCCATTTTTTTTACATTTCTGACATAACTAACTCATCATCTTACAGTGGTAAAGGTTTCAGAAAAAAATCAATGTTAAAAAATTTTCGCGCGAACGTCCTTAAATCTCTGAAATTAGGCCATTTTGAAAATCGATTGTAACTCTAGATTACCTGGCATAACAATACCCGCAAAGATTATACTATAGTACAATTATGAGATTGAGAAATTCACTTCACGGAGCCGTTTAATTAAAACGTAATGAGCCATTGAAATACGCTTAAGGACGTTCGCGCTAATTGTTTCTGCGCATCCTTACTGTGCACGCAATTGCACACGCCACGTCATACACGAGCGCGCGCGCTAAGTAATAAAATGAGAAATGATAGGGCAAAAGGCCATTGCTATAGCTTTGCCTGGATTTAAAGGTCTTGGACGTTCGGTGACCCCTATTTTTCTTTCCAGAAACTGATTTTATTTACATTTCTCTCCACGATGTCCAAAAATGAACAAAAAATCAATGTGGGAAGTTAAAAAAATTTCAAGATTTCTGCTCACGGGAGATCAAATCCTGCCATCTTGCGGCTGCAAGGCGCGTGAAACTGTGGTCGCTAAATGCGAACTTGATCTTTAAGGAACCTCACCAGTTAACTAAATTCACTTAATAGGTCCACTTAAATAATATTTGGCAGAGAAGATTTCACTTCAAAGATTTGATTGCAATATATTTGGGTTTACAGACACTGGCCTTATTCGCTAACCAAGCCCGATTTTGTCACATTTTGGGTGTTTTCCGGGCATATTCTCTCCATAACGAAGTCGGTGACCCCCATTTTTTTTACATTTCTGACATAACTTACTCATCATCTTACAGTGGTAAAAGTTTCAGAAAAAAATCAATGTTGAAAAATTTTCGCGCGAACGTCCTTAAACCTCCTTTATCTACGGTCTAATGCTTGGTGAAGCAATAGATCTTTGAAATTAGGCCTACTTTGAACATCGATTTTCACTCTAGATTACCCGGCATAAAAATGCCCTCAAAAAGTGTACTATAGTAACTTCATGACATTGAGAAATTAACTTCACGGAGCAGTTTAAAACGTAATAAGTGATTGAAATATGCTTAAAACTGCTTTATCCACGGTTAAAGACTTGGTGGGAAGTTAAATATCTGAAATTAGGCCATTTTGAAAATTGATTTTCACTCTAGATTACCCGGCATAACAATACCCGCAACGGTATACTATAGTACATTTATGACATTGAGAAATTCACTTCACGGAGCCGTTAAAACGTAATAAGCCATTGAAATACGCTTAAAACTGCTTTATATACGGTATAACAGATCTCTGAACTGATTAGGCCAATTTTGAAAACTGATTTTCACTCTAGATTACCCGGCATAACAATACCCGCAAAGATTATACTATAGTACAATTATGAGATTGAGAAATTCACTTCACGGAGCCGTTTAAAACGTAATAAGTGATTGAAATATGCCTAAAACTGCTTTATCTACGGTTAAAGACTTGGTGAGAAGTTAAATCTCTAAAATTAGGCCAATTTTAAACATCGATTTTCAGTCTAGATTACCCGGCATAAAAATGCCCCCCAAAAAGTATACTACAGTAAATTCATGACATTAAGAAATTCACTTCACGGAGCCGTTTAAAACGTAATAAGCGATTGAAATATGCTTAAAACTGCTTTAACTACGGTTAAGACTTGGTGAGAAGTTGAATCTTTGAAATTAAGCCATTTTGAAAACTGATTTTTACGCTAGATTTACGGGGGGCATAAAAATGCCCGCAAAGAGTAGCCTATAGTACATTTATGACGTTGAGAAATTTTCTTCACAGAGCCGTTTAAAACGTAATAAGCGATTGAATTGTGTCAAAACTGGCTTATCCACGGTTTTTTAAGGCTTGGTGAGAAGTTAAATCCCTGAAATTAGGCCATATACTGAGTTTAGTACATGTTATGACATTGCGAAATTCACTTTACGGAGCCGTTATAGTCTTTAAAGCGTAACAAGGGATTGGAATTTGCGTTAAATTGATTTAAGTATGATTGTTTACACTTTTTAGGATTAAATGCAGTTGTAATTTTCATTTTTCGCTTAGAAATTTTACAATTAGCTTCGGTTAGGTTCGTATTTAATTGTGGAGAACATACTATAATGTACTATAGTGATACCCGCGTACTACGGTGCATTTTCAGCGGGTGTAACCCACAGGAGTCGCGAGAATCGGGTGACGGAACACGTGACTATCGTGGGTACTTCCCGGTCAGCGGGCAACGACATTGGTGAACATTCTTCAAATTAAACAACTTTTTGTTGAGGTTAGAGATCCCAACATACATATTTTTTTTGGGTTCATGTTCGAATTTTCTCGTAGACTACTAGCAGTCTTTTTTTTTTCCCAACTTCTGTAGAGCGTAGCTTGTCGCGTAGCGCGCGATTGATCGAGCGAACGAGGAAGCATAATTTTGTCGGCGCTTTTGCTCGCGTGATCTTAGGAAAAAAGGAGGACTGCTCCCAGTCTAATTTTCTCGTAAAACTGTTGCGCGTTTTGCGTTACCAGAAAGTCTACTCACCTTCATGGTTGCAGACACCTTGCACATTGATGGAATGAAAACCTTTCCTGTTGACATAACTATTTTCGTGTTGTGAGGGCGCTTGTAATCTGACGTGGGTTCCGTCAACGCATCCAATTACACAAGGAAATCCTCCGCGAAGGTAAAATGCGTTTTTAATTGTGGCACATTCGTCGTTCGTCGAAGGCCGCTTGATAAAGCGGGGCTGTTTCACGATTAAAGCCCGGGACACATCGGTAATGACTCTGGAAACGGTGGACTTATCCACACCGAAGGGGTCGCCTATAATAATATAATAATAATAATAACATATTGATATAGCGCAACCTAGACCTCGATGCGCTTTACAATGTTTCAAATGGATATAAAAATGAAATAATATAATTAATAAATTGGAACAGTAATATTCGCCAATGTAAATATTAAATGTGTGGTACTGTTAAATTAGTTCAAAAAATCAGATAGTATAGGCTTCCCGGTACAGCATTGTTTTTACTGCTTTCTTAAAGATGTCAAGAGACTTGATGCTTCTTATCTCAGTTGGCAGAGAGTTCCGGCTGGCCCAGCAATTGACAAGGAACAGTCGCCATAGGTGGACGTTCTGGCGAGAGGAACTGAGATAATAAGTTCTTGGGGGAAGATCTAAGTGAACGTGTAGGCTTATATTATATTCATCCAGCAGTTCGTTAATATAGGTAGGAGCAAGGCCATTGATAGCTTTGTAGATAAAGAGTAAGATCTTGAAGTCAATGCGGTATTTAACAGGTAACCAATGGAGCTCTTCAAGAACAGGGCTGATGTGATCTTTTATCTTTTATTTGCATACAACTCTAGCTGCGTTGTTCTGTATTCTCTGCAGCTTTTTCAGCTGATAGTCTTGGAGACCATAAAGAATACTATTACAGTAGTCAAGCTTTGATGATACAAAAGCGTGGACAAGACGCTCAGACTCAGCTTTGCCAATGTACTTACGGATTCTTCCTATATTGCGAATGCCTAAAGATGCTGCTTTACATACGTTGTTTACTTGAGTATCCAGACGTAGATGACTGTCACGGACGACGCCAAGGTCACGTGCTTCAGGCTTAGGTAGTATGGTTGAACCATTAACATTGACTGATATTGGTGCGTGTCGGCCAAATCGCGATGCAAAATGAACAATATCCGTCTTTTCTGGATTGCAAACCAGCATATTGATTGACAACCACGAAAAGATACTACGTAGACAAGATTGAAGCAATGATAGGGACTCTGCTTTTGATTTGGAATCCAAAGAGATGTATAA
>NC_090894.1:29684937-29687437 GCF_036669925.1 Montipora capricornis
TGTATTTGCTTTAATACTCTCTGTGTTTAAGTAACATCATCTGGTTCAGTAAGAAACCGTAAAATTTACAACTGCTAGCGCTAAAGCTTGGACATGTGCAAAACCGTGAAACTATCCCTTTAAGGTGGATGAAGGGAAGAAATGGTCAAACAAACCCTTAAATATTGGAAAAAAGTTTCTCCTCATGGCACCAAAAAGGAATATTACCATAGGTTAGTCATTATACTGAATTAAAGGGAAAAATGTCTCCAGGTGGCACTATTTGGAGGAATGCCACCATTACGCAGTCATAAGT
Organism: Montipora capricornis; assembly: GCF_036669925.1. Taxonomy (NCBI): domain Eukaryota; kingdom Metazoa; phylum Cnidaria; class Anthozoa; order Scleractinia; family Acroporidae; genus Montipora; species Montipora capricornis. The sequence continues at coordinate 29,685,233 of NC_090894.1, forward strand.
CTTTAAAGAGAAATGTCAAAATGTCAAAGCTTACACAGCTTTTCTAATAGGCTCTTGTGGATCACTGCATGACATGCCTTATGATGAATCTTTTTATTTTGATCCCCAGGATTTTCATTTTCAAAGTTAGTGGGTATAGTGGACTTACTTTGCCATTCACATGCTCCTAACTGAAACACTTCCACTGATAACTCTCTTGAAGACGATAGAATGCCTTTGAAGCCACCAACCACATAAAGGGCTTCCTGAACGCATACCATGTTTGCAGCTTGACGACACACCTTGAGGTTACTCATGACTTGCCATTCATTAGTTGATGGGTCATATACCTCACAAGACTTCAGTACCTCATTTTTATTTATGCCACCTGCTATGTAGATCTTGCCATTCATGGCTGCTCCAAAAGCATTCCATCTTGCCTCATTCATAGCTGCAACCTCCTCCCATGTGGCCAAAATAGGATCAAACCTTTCCACTGTTTTATATGAAGGACCACTTCCTCCTGCTAAGTACAGGTGTCTTTTATCACTGACTAAACAAGCTCCATAGCGAACAGTTGGTGGATCAGCTACAGCCTCACATAAACTCTCATCAAACTTATAGAGAAAAATGGTGCTACCAAGTAATGCATAGATGCAACCATCTAGAACTGATAAACAAGAACAATCATCCCTGCGATGCCTTCCTTCAACTGTCCCCCAGCAATTAGTTGAAGAAAGAAAGTATTCTATTACTCGAGATTTTCCTGGTCCAACACGCCGTCCACCAAAAATGCAAACTTTATCTCTGTATTGAACAACAGCATGATCTTGATGTTCAAATAACATGTCTGGAAACTGATACCAAATGTCTTTCTGGGGTACATAGCATAAGGCTGTCCTGCCACCACAAACAAAAATCACATCTGTGTACCTCTCCAAGCACTTCCTAGGTGGCTTGGCAGCATCCTCGCAGAAGGGATCAAAAATGCACTCAATGGATCTCAACACAAAATTCAAAGTCTCCTTGCTAGTCGCTACCAGTTCTTCATTGACCAATTCGTTGGAAACAAATTTGCGAGATATGGATTGCAGACGAACTTGACTAAACAATTCAGCAAAGTTGCTTTCTCGTTCACTCTTCTTGTGAGTCACCCACTTAACTATTCCCTTAAAAATTTCTTCCTCGGAGGCGACAGTCACATCATCACTGGAAACCCATTTCATGACTTGCACAATATCCAGCTTCAGGAAGTCATCTGTTTTCATGACTGAACTGAAATTTGAGTTAATAAACCCACAGGACTCCGCCATTAATTCCAAACACTGATATTTTTCGGCAAAGTAATAATTGAAAATGCAGTTTTCAATTATAATGTTTTCCTCCAAAACATTAGAAGCCAAAGTTTTCAAACCTGGTAAAAGAAGATAGTCTGCTACTGCGACTAAGTCGTGAGCGTTCTCCTTAGTGACTGCAACATTACCGGTGTACATGTATTTAAAAACTTCTTCCATGACTGACCCCGTTGCTTCTTCAAGTTCTATCCTGATCAACTGTTCCTTTCCCTCTCTCATGTCACTGACCAGAAGTGAAAGAAAAAACGGGCTTGCTGCTCCTAACACAAGCCTGTGAGCTTTAAGCTCTTTGTCTTTCACTGATACTGTTACATCGAAGAAACTCTCTTTTCTTCTCAGAGCATCCAGACGATAGATAAGTTCCTGACAGTGTTTTGATGGATCTGATGGCATTGGCTGTGAAAGGTCCGCCATATTGGAAACCAATGCGGAAGTGTTCAAATCTTCGATTTCGTATTCAGTTGCTTCTGCATCTTCTTCAATACCGATACTTGCAGAACTTTGCAACATGATAATGCGTTGGTTAAGAAAATTAAAAAAAAGTTAGCACGCTTATATTATAAGAGAAGAAAATACAGAAGGTGTGATCACCAGCCTCAAACCCAGTCTGTCTCTCTGTCAAGAGGCCTGTGTACGATTCCCGTGTACATGCCTCAAGCATAAACTCCTACCATCTCCCCCCACACCCTGGAAGAAGGTGGGAATTAGTTGGGAAAGTAAAGGGATTTGAGACAAAATACAGTCCCCAGGTGGTAGGGGATTGGTAACTTTCGTTTTAAGCAGCCCGGGCAATAGTCTCCTTCGCAGCCGTCTATCGGGTTGTCACGCTCCCTCCTCCCTTTCGAGGAAGCGTTGCGTGACACCCCGAAAT